>NC_050577.1:94235946-94473446 GCF_011100635.1 Trichosurus vulpecula | reverse complement strand
AATCAGTGACTCCCTAGGTACAAGTCAGGTTCCTCCCTTTGTGGTTGCAAAGACTAGAAATGGTCTTCCCCCAGGGCTTCTTACACCCTCTATTTCACCTGCTCCAAGGAAACACAGACATCCCATCACCCCCTCCTCAAGCCCAGAAGAGGAAGGATTGGAGAGAGTTGAGAGAAACCACCATCTGAAATGAAAGCATTTATTATTTGAAACCAACCTGAGGACAAGGGACCGATGGGCGTGGGGAGAGCGGGGAAGAGAGTAGATGTAATTACTTCTCGGGGAGACAGTAATAGTGATAGGCTAAGGGCAGGCAACGAATCAGGAATGGGGCTGAGGACAGTGAACACTCAGAGGGGTAAAAACCAGGGAGTATATGGAAAAACCTGAAGGAGTAGGGAAGAAGAGGGTGAACAGAACTGGCAATAAAGGCACAGGGTGCGGGGTAAGGGTGAAGATTCTCAGTGATGATGCTCTATCCTGGCCCAGAGAGCCATAGGGGTGGCCAGATGCCTCCAGAGACAGCAAGAGCCTCGTGAGGGAGGAGCTCTTCTACACAGGACCACAGCTCACAGGTTAATGACGCCAGCAGATTTCTCCTTGCAAGGTGAGGGAGGAAGTGATTCTTCCCCCAGCAGCTTCTTTTCAACCCCTTCTTCAACCTAAGGATAGAAAGAGAGAAGGTCAGTTCCCAGGAGATAGCAAAAAGGGAATGGGAAAGGAGACAAGAGTAAGGACAGGAGGGCTTAGTTCTCTCAGAGCAAGGGGAAAGGGTATGGCATCCCAAGAGGACAGAGGGACCAGGGCTAGGCATTGGGAAGGGAACTGAACAAGGAGCTAGAGTCGGGGTGCCCCCTCCCATGACTTGGCCCCATAATTCACCTGGAATTGAGAGTTCGGGCGGCACAAGTTACGGAGACCCACACCCAGGGAGGCCAGAGACAGAAGGAGCGTCACAGCAAATATGGCCAGCAGTGTGGCTTGGATTCCTTGGAACAAATGCTGAAGAATGAGAAGAGGAAAGGTTTGGCAGGCTGCTATCCCCATCTTCAGAATGACCATCGTCCTTTTCACCATCACAGTGACTCCCATGACTCACTATTCCCCTTAACACTGTGGCTACAGTAAATTTCTTCAACCTCACTGTCTATCACCTTCAAAAAGTGGCTACATCTGAGGAAAGGGAATTGAGAGAGAAGAACATTCCAGGTTCTTTCCCCAGAAAGTAGGAGTATTTTCATCTCTTGAATCTCTGCCCTTCCTGGTCCCAGGCTGTATGCAGCCCTAACACCTAGGGTATTTGGACAGTCCCTTCAATCCAAGGCTAACCATGTCAGGCTCAGGGCAGGCACTCATTTGCCCTCCAGGATTCAATCTTGCAAGGACTGGAAGAGTAAATGATGAAAAGAACACTTGGACCACATTCTCTCTTGTCCTCCATCTCCCTGATTCTAGGTTCTCACCAAAAGCATGTTCATATTCCTCTCGCATTCTTCAATCTCCCAATATCTACTTCTCCCATAATATGACGTGTTCGAGTTTTCTGAACGCTCACAGATCTCACTTGGGTTGGAGAAATAATTAGCAGACTCCCGAAGGCTGTATGAACAGAGGATGAGGGCAGCAAGGGCTGTGGAGACGCTGGTCAGGGCAAGCAGGGCAGCAAACCGACCCTAAAGAGGGAAGGAGCAGAGGAGAGCAGACCCCACCTGGTCACTACAGTATCACAGTGCCCCAAAGTCTAATCCCCATAAGGATATCAGCCAAGTGAGGCCCAGACTTCTCTGCATGCCGGATTCCTCCTCCTATGAAGGACCCAAAGCCAGTGAATATAGAGCAAGGAGGAAAAGGAAGCAAAGAGGGATGGGAAAGGAAGAGCTTGAGTGAGGGGGAAAGAGACAGATGAGCCCAAAAGGAAACAGAACAGTCCCGACTCTTACCCAGTAGCTACTCTGACATTTTTCATAGATGATGGCCCCAATTCCAGCCATAATGGCCTAAAAAAAAAAAAGATTAGAGAAAGCCTCCCACTTCCCTTCCAAACCCCAGCCCAGACAATAGGAAAGGATCTAGGAAAGGGGGAAGGAAGCCAGTTCCACGGCCTGGAATCCAAATACCCCTATTCCATCCTCTCCCATTCCAGTCCCTCCCCTCCAACCTCTACTACCCTGCCAACAACTCTAAACTAAAAAGAAAATAGGAAGTAAGCTGGCTTTTGCATCACTTGAAAGACCTCTTCTTCCTATGCCCCATGTCTGTGTACCCCACTTTTTCCCCCAAGTCCAGTGGCTCCTTCCGCACTTCCTTAATTCCCTCTAACACGCCCTTCTCCCCCAAATCCCTTCTCTACTCACCACAGCCCCTGCCCAAAAGGTACAACCTATGTCCTGCAAGGGAGTCCAAGGCCCAAAATACAGGAATATCCCAAAAGAGCAGCTCAAGACCCCCAGCAATATCAGTGACACCTGCAATGGAGGATAGCAACTCAATCTCTGCCCATGACCTCTCCCATCACAGGGAGCAGCTGGGATAGCTGCTACCCTGACAAAAACTTCCAGAGACAATCTTGACTCCTTATCCCTAAGGGTCCTTCCTCAGATCAGGGGCCAGTCCTGCTCTTAATCTCTAAGGAAAGAAGATTCTACTACCTGTCTCAGTTTCCCCAAGCCAGGGTTCTTGAAGCCAAGAAGTTTTTTCTTATATCTAACACTAAATTCCTTCAGTTTCCTGGATGGGAGACCTTGGACAATGAAACTTACTTCCCCTCTTAGTTTTTTCCCATGTAAAATAGGAGGGGGTCAGGGATTTGATTGGATAAGGTCGCTACCATTTCTAAGTTTCTGTGATTCTGGCTTTCTTTCATTTTCTCTTTGCAGTTTCATGGGAATAGAAAGATGTACCTCTCCTCCCAATTCCTATCATCCCGCACACATACACCTTGGAACTTGCTCTTACCCCAAGTGCCAGTTGTGCCTGGAGAACCCTTTTGCTCTCTTTTAGGGTGTGCTGGAAATAAATCTTAGATTGCAAGAAGGAGCGTCCAGCCTGGAGGAGCTTGGCCAGAGCCGACTCCTGGTGGATGTGGATATTGATCTCAGTTGGCTGAGAGTTCATTTCCACCGCCTGCATCCCATCCACCTTTATCACACTGGTGGACATTTCCTAAGTCTGGACCTGGAAGTAGATTAAACAAAAAGAGAGAGGAAACAAGGCAGCTCTACAGAGCCTAAGCAATGAAGGATAGGTATAGACCTAGGACGATTCACATGAAACCGGCACTGGAAATGCACTCAAAGGGCCTGGGTTCAAATCCCAGCTCTGCTACTGTATTCAACCTGTATTCACTTTAGGCAACCCTCAGTTTTGTCATCTGTGAAATGAGAGGTTCAAACCAGATCACCTCGAGGATTTCTTCCAGCTCAAAATCTATGAACCTTCCGAAGGTAAACTCTCCCAAAGATAAAGGTGTTCCTTGAATATTTCTTTTCTCCAGGGATTTTCCTTTCCTCAGAAGCTCCATTTGGAGACATGACCTATCCCTCCCTCTCTCTCTGTTCTCCCCTCACAATACTTCTCCTGCTTCAGCCTCATGGGACATGGCCTTACTACAGTATATCTACCCTTGAACCCTTTCCCCCTCTCCTCCCCCCACCCCATCTCTTAGGTCCAATCTTTATCTTCCTTTTCCTCATCCCACATCATTCTTCCTCTGGCTCCCCCTTTCCTTTTTAAATGGAGGGGGTAGAGCCCAGGACTCCCTAAGGTTCATTTCCCACATTGGAGAGGAAACGACCTCGTTGTCCCCTCATCTCCCCCAGTGCTCAATAGCAATGTCAACTCAAAGGCTTGACCCCCAGGGAAGTAAACATACACTCAGACTCTACCTTCAGACATGGAAAGCCAAGGGAACCAGGATAGATAACCTATGAAGTTCAAATAGAAGAAAGATTATTAGCTTACCCAGTCGGTCGTTTTGCCTTGGTGGTCAAAGGGTAGAAGTAATGATTGAAAGTTGAGCAGGGACCAAGGAAGAGGCAAGAATTAAGAAGGAGACAATAAGGAAGAGAGGCCTAGATCTGCAGGGCTTAATTATTAAACTGCTCTCACCACAGCCAGAGGGCCAAGGCCCAACCCTAGAGGAGGAGCCAAAGGAGGACACTGAGCAAGGGGGAAGGGTAAGTCTGGTGTTTCCAGACTCCAGATGCAGCCACTGCAGCAGACTGTTTCCCAGCTCTGATGCTTGGGAAATCCCTTGCCTCCCCTCCAGAGTCAGGGCTCCAAAAGAAGGGTTGAAGGCAAAGATCAGTAGTCATAAGAGGGCTTGACTTGGCCTCAGAAGACCTGGTTTGAATTCCTACTAGCTGTGTTACTTGGGCAATACTTTAACCTCAATGTCTTCATCTATAAAGCAGTGATTATAACAATTGTACTATTTTCCCCATTTCTGCTTAGTAGTTTAAGTTATATCCAGCTCTTCATGACTCCATTTAGGGTTTTGCTAGCAGAGATACAGGAGTGGTTTGCCATTTCCTTCTCCAGCTCATTTTACAGATGAGGAAACTGAGGGAAACAGGGTGAAGTGACTTGTCCAGGGTCACACAGCTAGTAAGGGTCTAAACCTAAGACTCATCTGTGAGAGTGGGAATTGGGAAATGCCTTGGGGCTTACAGGAGCTACACTGCTACTACTAATAACAGTAATAATAATAATGACTCCAGAAAGTATGAACAAATGGTAATTTAATGAAAGAGATACGCTTATACTTCTATTAATTTCAGTAAGACACTATACTTTGATCACAGATTTCAATCAACACAAGAAACATTGATTGAGCCCAGATTCCTCCTGCATAATTCAAGATAGGTAGAAATTCATATATAGTTTTACTATAATTTGCTCTTATTAATCATGAGAATCATAAATTTTTTTTAAGCTGGAAGGGAACTGAAAAATCATTCTATAGATTTTCTTGTTCCCCCTATATCTTTTCAGGGGCTAGGCTAAGAACTGAGCCTGTTGGGCAGGGGGACTTGGCAGAGTGTGGTGATTGGCAGGACTCTATTGTGCCCATAAGGGCACAGGCACAAAACTTGTCAATATGGAACCACAGTTGGTCACAACCAGAAGAGATCAACCAGTGTTCATAGCACACTCATCTGCTTGTCCATCAGAGAGAATCCATTAAGGGGGCAGCATCTGCAACCCAGAAGGACTTAAACAAAGTCCAGATTCAATTGTGAAGCTATGAAGTAACAGGAAGAGAAGAAGAACAGGAACAGAGGGCACCGTTTATTTCCTGAGTTTGGCAGGCTGAGGCATAATCTCCTGATAGTGGGAGCCATTCTCTTGGAAAACTAGACTCCAGGATGGTCAGCTTCCTTGACAAGGGTAAACAGGACCCTAATGAACATGTACAGTAATTATTTTCATTGATTTAGTTATTGGCATGAATGGTTCCATCTTGATTCTAGAAAAGGTCTGAAAGGCAGATTGCCAGCTAAGCCTCAGGGATGCTGAGATCCCAAATGGGGGCACCCCTCATTCTGTGAGCACCTTATCACTCTGAATAGCCAAGTCCCAACTTTGATGGTGAATGTTTAACCTGAGGTCCTAAAAAGTCACAACTACTTCACAGCTGGGCTACCCCAGAGCATGACACACCATAGGGTCAAGGATCCTCAGCCCTCTCCCATACAAAACATATTCTTTCAACTATAATTCCATTATGAAGTTCTGGAATTCAATATTTATCTATATATCTCTCCATCCATATCAGGAGTTCTTACCCTTTTTTGTGTGTCGTGAACCCCTTTGGCAGTATGGTAATGCCTATGAATCTCCTCTCAGAATAATATTTTTAAGTTTCTAAAATAAAATACATAGGATTACAAAGGAAACTCATTGTAGTGAAATACAATTATGAAAGGAAGGAAGGAAGGAAGGGAGGGAGGGAGAGAAGGAAGAAAAGGAGGGAGGCAAGGAAGGGAGGGAGGGAGGGAAGGAGGAAGGAAGGAAGGAAGGCAGGAAGAAGGGAGGAAGGGAGGGAGGGAGGAAGGAAGGAAGGAAGGAAGGAAGGAAGGAAGGAAGGAAGGAAGGAAGGGAAACAAAAAACAATTCACAGAGCCCATGTTAAGAATGTCTTCTCTATTTGGAGGGGGAGAGAGATTTTCATACATATTATGTTTGCTACGTAATTTGCATTTTGTTGATCTGGTTTGTAAAGTAAGAATCAGAACAATCAAATGATGTCAAAGATGTATATTGGTATAAGGGAGAGCTGGGGCTGTGCCTGACAAATCAGCCAGATGGCCCACACTGAAAGTCTCAAGTCAGTGACATTATCAAATCTGCAAAACAGTAATACCTGTGATTTCTAAATGTCCTGCCTTCCTTCCTTCCTTCCTTCCTTCCTTCCTTCCTTCCTTCCTTCCTTTCATAATGTGTAACATTATGTTACAGAATGTGTAACGGAGCCCCAGATTCCTAGTCCTTTTCTCCTTTCCTGCTAAATCCTCTCACCATAATCTCATTCCTTATTTTTTGCAATGATCCAGACTCCGCCCATCCCACCTGCCCTGCCCCACACCTACCTACCCCTCCCCTTAGTTTTTGCTGTTGTTCAGTTGCCATTTGGGGTTTTCTTGGCAGAGATAATGTACTAGTTTGCAAGCTTGGCAAAAGCCTGAGTGCTTTCAATTCCCACCATTTTTGCTCCCATTTCCCACATCATCTCCCTCAGGTTACCAAGGTCTCATTGCTTCCCCAACAGGAAACAGAACTAGCTTGGCCTGGCCATAGCCCTGACACACTAAACCTGGAAATCCTATCTGGTCCCTGCTTCCCAATACACAACCACAAGACTTTACCCAGCTCGGGCCCTGCCCCCCACCCCCGCTTCTGCTGTCCAGAATGACGACACCACAGTCCCTCCCCTCCTAGTCTGGATGTCTAGCTCCTCCCATTTATGGCTTTGATTTTACTTCCTCTCTTCTGTTCTTCCAAACAGGCTGTTTCTTTAACAGATTTCTATTTTCTCCACTCCTCTGATCTCCTCAACCCTGTTCCCCCTTTCTGGCCAAGGAGGCTGGACCAGATAAGGTAAGAGGAACCCTGCTCCCCAAAATGCAGCTCACACCTTCCCCAATCCCACCACAAGATTTCCCAGACATTGCCAACTCTCCAGTCTTTCATCCTGTTCACCCAGAAATCCAATCCTCTCTATATTGTTAACCTTCCGGAGTGTTTGCATGGGAGGAGAAGTGTTACTAGTGAGTATATTTAAGAGAAAGAAGACAGAAGAGTAGGTAGAATGGACGGGTTCCGCCCCGTGCCCTATACTGAAGTTACCCTTTCCTGTTCCCTCATTCAAATCAATGATTCTGGAAATCTGAAGGAATCCTGAACAGCAATTTCAGTGAATAAATAAACACAAGGCTGCAAAATCTCCCCTTCACCAGCTTCTTCCTTCTAGCAACAGAAAAGACAGCAGATTGTTTATTTGGCTTTATCCCTCAGCCTTGGGGAAATGAGCAGTGTAGAAGGGCAACTCCAGGGAGGGATGAGGAAGAGGGGGAAGGCAGTGGGCTCTGACCTAGACCAAGGGTGGGGGACCTAAAAGGACAGATGTGACATTAAGGCCGCAGGTTCCCCACTCCTGTCCTAGACCAAGATAGCTAAGGCTGTGAGTGGAGAATGTGGAGAGACGCTAGGAGAGATGTAGAAGAAAAGGGAGAGGCAAAGCTTTTCACTGCTCCACCAACAGAGGGCAGGGGCTTGAGAAGAGCTGGAGCTTCTTCACTGTAGCCATTTTGGACCTTAGTATTCCTATCTATAAAATGAGTTTAAAAACACCTTCCCTACCTGAGGATAGAATGAGATAATGTATCCAAAAATACTTTGAAAACCAAGCCCCCATACATATGTTCAAGGATTATTAGAATTATTGGCCTTATTGTGGGTCTAATGGGGTTTGGACTAAGGAAGTTAGGCCAGGTTTCTCAAGCTTCCAGAGAGCACCAATTTCTTCTTCCGCGGTCTGGACCCCACCATCCAAACTTCCTCCCCTCTACTCTGAGTCTGACCTTTTATGTTATATCCTTGTCTTCTACACAGATGGGGATCAATGTGTACAGGTGCTTAGGGGAAGTTAATAGAGCCCAAAGGGATACTTCTGTGCATTTAAGGTGACCTTCAGGGGAAAACCAAATCCAGAGGTGGGAAGTCAAATCAGTCCATTATAAAGGGAATCCGGTTAAATGAAGCTCCATCATGAGCCCTGATACCTTAATCTCACTTCCTCCTAGGTCTGCAAGATGATCCCCAGTGAGGTGAAGGTGAATGGAGTTGAGATGGATGGGTTGGATGCAGCTGGAACCTCCAAGCCAGTTCATGTCAATGTCCACATCCACCAGGAGTCAGCTTTGCCTGAGCTTCTCAATGCTGGGAAATCCCTGTTCAAATTCTTTGTTATGCTTCCTGGCACTCCTGGGCGGAGTTCGAGCGAGAGTCGGCTACAAGTGGCAACCTGGGTAAGTGAAACAGCCCTCAAATAGGAGCAAAATTCAATATGAACAAGAGGACTCAGTGTCCAGGCAAAGAAAAACATGGCTTTCTTTTCCTCCTTACCAAGAATAAGTGCTTTATTGAAATCCAAGTTGCTACTACTGTTGCTTTTCAGCATTCTCTCCTGTTGAAGTAAAACATGCACAATTCCTAAGGGGTATACTTTTAAGGAGATTTCATTGAGGTTAAATTTATTCTCTCATGAGCTACATTTCTTTCTGTTTTGCTGTCTTTTTCATACAAGGTGGTAAAACTTTTATTTATTTCAACTGGAGAACACTAAATCACAGAAAACAATCCACCCAAGAAGTAAAAAAAAAAAGGTTAAAGTTAACATAAAAGCAGGCTTATTACTGTGGTGTAGCTTGAAGTTTGAATACAGTCTGAATCAACAGACTATTAAAGACACATAAAAAAACAAACTTTCTTATACAAACTATCAGAAGCAGGTGTTTCTCCACTGACTGCCTTTCTGGGTCACTGCCCAGCCACCATCTACCTAACCAAATGATGGGCATGAGGCATTATCATGGTCTATTTTAGCAGGGTTTGGGTTGACCCTCCTATGTGCGACCTATGTTGGGTGACCACCTCTTTTCTTGACTTGGTACTAGGTCATTTTCCTTCTTCACTATTATCTCAGATTCCAAGATAATCAAGGGATATGTTCTGACATTTCCCCATTAATCACCAAAATTCCAACACCTCTTTCACGAATTAATCAATCAGCTTTGAGCCTCCATTCTAGTTTATTAAGTAAACTGAAGGAAGCTTTTTTCCCATAAGCTTCTACTCATCTCTCCTTTTTATCAAACTCGTAATTTCCTAGGCTTAAATATCAAGGCAGCTGGCTATACAATTCATTAACAGTATAGCAAACAATAAAACAAAGACAAATAGTTATTTGCAAAGTGTCAGCTGTAAAAAAAAAAATCACAGCCAAAGACCTCTAGGCATCTAGAGGCTAGACCTATAGCCTCACTATAATTACTGACATCTTCTTCGTTCTGGAAAAGGTCACACCATTCAATTCTCTCAGGATGCCAATTAAAATCTCTTCTCAAGAATCCTCTTCATGTTTCTTCACAAGATAAGAGTTAAAAACAGTTCTCTCAGGAAAGAAGTTCTCTTAGTCTTTTCTTTTGGTTCTCACAGTTTTTCTCAAGCCACAACAGCCAAAAATCTCTCCAGAATGATAGCTAAACTCTTGGCTTCCCCACAGACTCCTCAAAGAATGAGAGTCAACTGTAACTGTCCAAGATTCCATAGCTTCTTAAAGTAACACTATCTATAATCTCTGTGAGAGAAGTTATTGAAGCTGATGTTACATTATAAACAGTTCTGCCTCTCCCTTATAAATTCCTTACCTGCCATTACACCTTAGGCAACCACTACCTCAGCACCCATCCCACCTCAGCCCTTCTCTTAGCCTGGATATTGGAAGCAAGATATTTCTCTCTTAAAATGTGAGGTATCCGAAGGAGATTGATTGTGGGGGGTGGGATGTCTTTGTCTCACAGACCTCACAGATAGTATTGGGAGCCATGAGTGGAGCTCTAGGAGTCTTCTTCTCTACGAACCTCTTCTTTGAATTAAAGAATTCTGGAGTTGCTTTCTGGACTGGAGCTGTGGTGAGTACAGTGGGGAGGGAGGGAAAGGGGAGACCAATGAATCTCAGAGAAGAAGGGCATAATCGTCATTATTAACAAGACTTTTTAGCATCTAGAATATCCTCAGTTCTGTGCTAGATATTGTAAAAGATACAGATAAATAAAAGATGCTTACTATCTAGCTGGGGAAATAGGGTATATGCTAGATAATAAACTACAATAGAGCAGAGACCATGATTCATTCATCTTTGTCTTTTGCACATTGTAAATGTTCAATGAGTGTGCTAAATGAGAGAGTAAAAAGGTAAGTAGCAAGTCAAGGAATTACATAAATAGTATAGACCGTCAGTGCTATACCAAGGAGAGATCACTGTGGGTTGGGCTGGTCAGGAAAGGCTTCATGCATTTAACTTTAAAGAAAAATAGTATTGGACCCCAAATTTCTTAGATGCAGTAAGGCCAACACAAGACTTCTTCCATACTTATCATGGCATGCTCACCTTTTTCTTTACACAGAACAGAAGCCAAACCCACATTCAACAGACCTATTGTGGCAAGTTATATACACTGGGCAGGGAGAGGAGAGGGAGGAATTGGGGCAGGGGCAGAGGTGGGGGGGGGGGGGCCTCAAGAAGGGTTATGGTAGAAGACAATAGAAGGGAAATTTGGTTTTTATATCTCCTTATCCTCTCCAGGCCATCTCAGCTGGAGTTGTTGCTATCATTCAAGAGAAGCGTAAAGGTACATGGTGGGTAAGTGTAAAGACAGATATGATTAACAAACTGTTCATCCCATCCCAGGCCCATCTGTCCCACTCTTGACTTGGTATCCTTCCCCATACTCCAAGTCAAAGGTAACCCTTAAGCTCTCCCATGCTATCTTGATAGACCATCTTTACAAACCTTTGCCCAAGACTTTCAGAGACCTTGGTGAGCTACAAAAATAGGAATAAAAGAACTAAACCGGGATGGGGAACCTGCAGTCTTGAGGCCACATGTGGCCTTCTAGGTCCTTGGGTGGGACCTTTTGACCAACTCCAAGTTTTACAGAAAAATTCCTTTCATTAAGGGGATTTGTTCTGTGAAGTTTGGATTCAGTCAAAGGGCCACACTTGAGAACCCGGAGGGCCGCAGGTTCCCCACCCCTGAACTAAGCCCTTTCCTCACCAGACTGACCTGTGGAAGGGCTCTAGGCAAAGCGCTAAGCAGGGATGCTCCCTGTCTTCTCTCCTCCACAGAGCTTCCTGAAAACCCTATTCTTTCTGGCAACTGTTACTACTTCCATTGCTTCCATTGCTATCTGTGCTGGCGAGGTACGACGTTTAATCGATTACTTTAGGCCGCCATGTAACGGAGAAGAAGTTTGGCCCACTAGGGACTATGGAACTCCAAATCCACAGGAAGCCTGGAGGAAAAGCCAGTGCATGGACTACATGATCATGTTTCAGGTGATCATACATTTTTAGGATGCTGGGAGGAATGAGGAAGGATAATGATAATCGGAACCATGGGAACCAACACTTTGCCCTAGAAAGAGCAGTTGCACAGGGATGGGGAATTTGCCCCCAAAACAAATTTAAAGGGCATTGCCAAATAATTTTTATCCTTCTGAAAATAAATCTGTGACAAGGCCTAGGTCGTTGGGGAACCTGATGATGGAGTGCAAAGGGTGCTGTGGATGGAGTGCTGGTCCAGAATGATGAGAGTGGAGAGCAGGCTGCAGCCTCCTGCTGGAAAGAAGCTTGATCTTTTCATGAGAGTTCTTGAGTAGGAAGCTGAGCTCTGGCCCAGCCTAGGTGTGGGGAGACGTGCTTGGTGCCAATCCACAGAGCCTGTCCCCTCAGTGTAAATGGTCAAGGGCACATTCCTCACAACAACCCTGTGAGATAAATAGTGCAAATATTTTTATCCTCATTTTACTGATGAGGAAACCGAGGCTCAGAGCAGTGAGGGGACTTGCCAAGGATCACGTAGCTGGTAAATATAAAGTCAGGATAATACATAATCGTAGTCATTCTTCAATGTAGCTATGTGAAATAGGAAGGGCATCAGACATGGGAGTTTTAGAGCTAGAAGGAAGCTTAATACCTTCCATGTCACAAGTGACAAAGCTGCAGTCCAACATACCGGAACTTACAGGATACAGCGAAAGCGGTTCTTAGAGGAAGTTTTATATCTCTCAATGCTTACATGAATCAAATAGAGAAAGAGGAGATCAAGGAAATGGGCATGCAACTGAAAAAGCTAGAAAAAGAACAAATTGAAAATCCCCAATTAAATACCAAATTAGAAATATTGAAAATCAAAGGAGAGATTAATAAAATTGAAATTAAGAAAACTATTGAACTAATAAATTAAACTAAGAGTTGGTTTTTTTGAAAAAACCAATAAAATTGATAAACCTTTGGTCAATTTGATTTAAAAATAAAGAAAGAAGGAAGCTGCAGTCCTGAGGGGAAAGTGAAGTGATTTGCCCAAAGTTACATAACTACCTAACAAAATTGGTCTCTGAATCTCTGCATCCAGTGCTCCTTCCATCATACCACACTGTTGACCATGGTGCTAGGGCAAAGTGGACAGGCACCACACTTGTAGCAATGATGAGACCAGTGAGAGTGGAGACAGGTTAAGCAAGCCTGGTGGCAGTAACAGAATTAGAGCCACCTCTGCTCTCTTATCACCAGAGCCTAAGAAAAGGAATTCTGTTCGTGGGGCTACTAGTTTGGATCACACTGCTGGTGGTGACTCTGGTCCCTATAGGGTACACCCTCGTGTACTCATGCTTCTGTCATAAGAACAAGGTACCACCTGAAGAGGTAAGATCCCAGGCTGGAGGCCCAAGGAGTGGGAGGATATCAGCAGGAGGAAGGAAAGTTCTGAGGAGAGAGAGCCCATCTAATCTCACATTCAAACAAAGTATGTTAATCAGATGAGTGGGAGCAGGGTTTCCCCTTCATTACCTAGTTCTAGGGATGCTCTAGTGATTAATTTGGACCCCCAGTTGAGTACCAATCCAAAGGATCAGAGGAGGGAGTGAGGAATAGCATATCCCAATGCCATCCTGAGTATTTGGGTTCACTTTGGGTGCAGTGGCAGGGGGTTGTTTGGATCTGGAGAACCCTAGAACCAGGCTTACCTCTAGACAAAGAACCTTACCGTTAGACTTCCCCCTACATGGCTCTAACCTCTAACCTTCTTGCCTCCTCTGCATTCAGGATATAGAAGAGAAGAAACCACTTCATGGAGAGTTGAGTTGTGCATCCCCTGTCGAGGTGGCAGGGTCCTGTGAGGCCTGAACCTCAGCTGGGCTAGTTGGTTCTGAAATAACCTATTATTCCTCTTTACACACACATCTATCCTGATGTCACTGCTCAGCTCTTCAGCCCCACTCCGAACAGTAATAAAGCTCATCCTGCCTCTTCCCAAGATTTCTTGGAGTTCCTTGCTCATCCTCCTTACTTTGGCA
Source organism: Trichosurus vulpecula (assembly GCF_011100635.1). Lineage (NCBI taxonomy): Eukaryota > Metazoa > Chordata > Mammalia > Diprotodontia > Phalangeridae > Trichosurus > Trichosurus vulpecula. Next base: position 94,459,809 of record NC_050577.1, on the reverse strand, counting down.
AAAATCTGATAATAAAACCATGACTGCAATCCTGGGTCCTTTCTTCTTGTCCAGCCCCTTTCTATTCCCCTGAGCTCTTGTTTCCTCCAAAGGATTTTTCCAAAGTCTGAAGGAAGGTGGAATTTCACCCAAAGGAATGAAAGGGCCCCAGCCCCTTGAGACCTCCCAAGTGTTTATGGAGAAGGAAGGACCACAGAGCTGTAAAAAATGTGTTGGAAGAGTCTAGGGCTCTGGCTAGGGTTGGAGAATGTTGCAGTTAGCGATAACACAGTTGATTACAGCTACACCTGAGGCCAAGGAGATTGTTGAAGGAAAAGCCTAGCAAGTTTTTAGAGGGGTAGAGAGCAGTTAGTCAAGAAAAGTATACCAGGAAAGGAACTGGACTTGGAAAGAAGCCTTGCTCTTTTTTTCTGCCCCTTCATCCTTAATCTCCTTCCCCACCATACCACACCACCAAAACTTTTTGTCTCCCACCCAGACAGCCATCTAAGTTGTAAATGTTCTGGGATCCTAGCCAAAAAACAATCAGACTCAAGAGAGATTCCCCCACCCCGACTCCCTCAGCAATTCCTCTGGACAGAACAGTTCAGAATGGATTAACCCTTACCATAACACTCCACCCCACTACCCAAGGCAGTGACCTCTTCAGTATAGGCAAAGTGAGCCACAGGATGGGGTCAGCCAAAGAGACAAGACAAGAACCAAAGAGGAACCACTTGGTGCTGCCCTGAAGTCAACTTAACCTGTCTTCTTTGAGTCGCCATATTTTCCAGAGCTGGACAATTAATGTGTCCTTGAGAATCACACAAGACAGGCACAGGTCAGTCTGCACCAGACTGATAAACTGTTGGTGCAACTGAGACCCTTTCAGATAAGCAGAAGCCCCTCCCTCCATGGTCCCATGTTCCCAAGCCCTCCTGTTCCCTCTTGCTCCTCCTCCCCTACTGCTCCTTTCCTCCTACCTTGCCACTCCCATTTGGGAAAGGATTGCCCTCCACTCCTACCATGAGACTTTCCCTTTTTTGTAACTCATACATATTCAAGTTCCTGTCTAGATTGCAAACTCCTTCATACTTGTGTATGCATGGGCCTTTCTCTTGTAATAAACTACTTGTTAAGGTATCTTATGAAGTAGTGATTTTTGGTTAACATTGATGTAGTTACAAACAGTCCTGAATGTAGAGTAAGGAATCTGTGTTCCAATCTTGAATCTACCACTTACTACCTATATGGCTTATAATTCTTCTATAAAGTAAGAGGGTTGACCAGGTCAACTCTAAAATACCTTTCTACTGTAAATAACACAATCTCCTTCATTCTTCTTCCTCCCCAAGTACTGCTTTTCCCAAGAAGAGTGGTTCTTTTCTGCCATTATATTCAAACTCTGTGGTTAGTACCGCATAGGGATAGACCTGGACAGCTAGGGTGAACAGTGAATAGAGTGCTGGGCCTAGAGTCAGGAAAACCAATATTCCTGAGTTAGAATCTAGCTTCACACACTTACTATCTGTGTGACCCTGGACAAGTCATGTGACCCTGGACAAGTCATTTAACTTTGCTTGCCTCAGTTTCCTCAGCTGTAAAATGAGCTGAAGAAGGAAATAGCAATGCCCTCAAGTGTCTTTGCCAAGAAAATGCCAAATGTGGTCACAAGAGTTGGACACAACTAAAATGACTGAGCAACAACAAAAGGGGTTGATCTGAGAAGGACTTGGGTTCTACAGAGGAGACAAGGATATTTTCAATCCAGGCTTCCCTGAGGGATGAGGGCTGTCCCAGGCAAAGCCTAGTCAGCAATAGAATCATCCATCTAAAAGAAATGAACAAATTTGGAGATTTGCTTTAGAACTGCTCCTTTCAGGAATCCAGGGGCGCCACCAGCCACTTCAACGGAACACCCACATTCTAAACTTGCCTCTCAAACTCCCAGGGTCTTACTTTCTGCTGTAAGTAGGTGGTAATAAATTAACCTAGGCAACAAAAAAAATGCATTTCAAATAAAAATGTAATTTAAGTACCTACTATTTGCTCAGATATGGAATACAAAAATGACATAATTCCTAATGTTAAGAGAGGAGATGCTACTGGTAGAGATTGACCATGTACATTAAATGTGACATGATTTGCATGGGATTTACTGTTACATATGCATTCTAGTGCAACGGAAACACTAATTAGACTTATACTTCTCAATAAAGGTTTAGTCAGAATGTACAAACAATATAAACATCACTTCTAAGAACAAACTACCAACATGAGTCATACCAGTTCCGTTAAGATCCTTTTATACTGGACTCATGAGGTTCCCTCTCATGCCTCCCTCCTAGGTAGACCTCTGGCAAGTCTCCGTCACTCAGTGCTGCCCTCAACTGAACATGGGCTGCTCGAGTCTCAAGTAGGAAGAAGGAAGGAATGTAGGAGCTAGTCCTACTTGTGACCTAGGAGGAGGCTAATGGTGACGGTTTCCAGTGTGTTTCATGTCATTCTAACTATGGGTAATCCTAAATTGTTTACCAAGCAATTTCTTTGGTAGTTTATTATGTAAACAGAACAGCTGGGAAGTGCAGGGGATAGAACACTAGGCCTGGAGCATGAAGACAAGTTCAAATCCAGCATCAGACACTAGCTGTGTGATCCCGGGAAAGTCAGCTTCAGTTTCCTTGTCTATAAAATGAGGATAATAACAGCATCTATATCCCAGCATTCTTGTGAGGTTCTAATAAGATAACATATGTAAAGTACTTTGTAAACCATTCTGTCATCAGTATACAATGCCAATGGTGATGAGATGCCTGATTTTCTGTATAAAGTAATTTGGAAATGCATTCACCAGGATGGGAGTCACCTGATCAGTTTGTTTCAAGTTTCAAATACATAACACTGTCTATGCTTTGTTATGTTCCTAAATTTTTTTTATATTGTGACAAATTGAGAGAAAGAATTATAACATGATAGGTAAATTAGTAAAAGAGTCACTTGAGTTTAAATCAAGTATATAGCTGGAAAAGGAAGGTTTTAATAAGTCATTGGGTTTAACAACAATATGTGCTAAAATTATCAAAGGAAATGTTCAGTGGAGTGAACATAGTTTGAAATGGGGTTGAAATGCAGGATCTGAGTAAAGGAAAACTGTGTAGTCTGAGTAATTGGTTTGGAAGGTTTGAAAAGAGAAATAAAGGTTTGAGGGAAAAATGAATGATATAAGAAGGTTTGGGGTTTTTAAACCATAAAAGATGTATGTAAAAATGTACAGAAGGCTTAAGCATTTTGAGAGGGTATGAAAAGGTTTGCCTTTAAGTAAGAAGATTGAGCATGAAAATTTTGTAGCTTGATTTATAGGTCAATATAGAAAAAAAATTGTGAAAAGCTAGGCGTAAATTGATAAGTAATGGGTCCTTTCTGAGATTGTAGGACCCAGATTTGGCTTGTCATCCAGTATCTTGAATGTTCTTAGGGTATGAACTGAACAGGTAAAAGACAGTGGAAAAATTGTTTAAAACCAGTTATGTTATTTTTGGTAAAATAACATAGCCCAGCTAACCCTGTTTTACAGTGTTTCGTGACTGCCATTTAGGGAACTGGATATTTCCACCTTTGCCTGCAGTTAAGAGGAAGTTACACGTACAACTATTTGGCATCACTTACGAAACCTGAAAGATTGTTAACTCAGTTATTCAGGGTTACTATCATAATGTTAAAACTTAAAATTGATAATTGAAAGGGGGGAAATGAGGCAAAAGCCTTACCCAGATTGGTTCTATCCATTCAGAGCAGTCCACCTTGGAGTAAGAGGGGATGCAGCAGGGTCAGTCTCTTCCACCTTACATGAGGTGGGGTGTCAAAGAGCACAGCCCACAACAGCCCTAAGGTTAGATGAGTAGGCAGACAGGGGCATCAGGCTCAGCCCCTTCCCTGGTGTCCCTGTTGATTCCCTTTATTTTATAAACTTTCCAGATTCTTGGAAACCATCTGCATGGGCAAGGTCATCAGCCCTGGGAAAAGAGTTTGGGTTATAAAATTCCTAAACAATGAAGCTGGTTTACTGAAAATTTACCAGTGTGTGAATAATATGAAAATGATTTCTATTGATTGGTCTTTATACCAGGACAAATTTAAACTTGAGAAGAAAAGAAAAACAAGTGAAGAACATTAAACGAAATGTCTTGTATATGTTTGAGTCCCGGTAAACTTTTACTACTCATTGCAACTCCATGAAAGAAAAAATAACTATAGCCAGCCCTAAGCTGTGATTGGTAAAACTTGCTATTTGAGGTAAAAACTCTTGGGACTGTAACTGATTTTGTTTTGAGGTTTGAATTCAGGTAGAGTTGTCTGATGGATCATTAAGTCAGTAATACGCCATTCAAAAGAAATGCTATAAGCTACTCAGAGGGAATGTGACCCTGGATTGTTGCAAGTGGATGTTTGTATCTAGGAGAAAGCTGAGAGGATGACCTTTGGCTCAGCCTAAGGTAGGATCCTTCTGGCTCAGTTTCCCCATTGTATTCATTTTGAACAGGAATGTTTCCCACCTGGCTAGTCCTGAGTCTGGCTATGAGGTGGAATTGTTACTGCAAGGATGATTGTCAACTGTGACTCTTACATGAAGTCAAACAGATACAGATGCTTTATCCTGCCATATTATACTCATGTCCTTGCTTTTTCCTTTCATAGCAAATTTCTATAATCTAAGCGAGTGGTCCATAGAAGACATGGGCACAATGCAAGCATGTGAGATCTTGCTGTTTTCAATCTGAGCTATTCAGCCTAGAGTTATAGTCCTTTCTGTATCTTAAAAAAACTCAGTAAATGAGTATCTGGCCTAGTCATCTACCTGTTACTGTATATATGTATGTATATACATATACATATATATGCATGTATATACATGTACATATGTGTATATATATACATATATGTGTATGTATATGCATATGTATGTATGTATGTAACAAGATCCTTAAATGTTTCAAAACAATATAAGAATAATTGGGTATTGATACTACTGTTTATGGGACCTAGCTGTTATTTGTTGCAACAATTCAGCTAGCAGCTGCTGTGGGAGTGAAAAACCAACACAAGCCAACAAGAATCCTGCCAGCACAGGTTCTTTTGATCTGCTTTACTAAGGAAAGTAACGTTAAGGATTTAACAATCTCAGTTTAATCAAAAATGCAAATATCATTCACTTAGTTCAGGGGGAAAAGCCAGCACCCTGAACTTCAGAGCAAATACAAACAAATTATAAACATCGACAGACAGACCTTGTCTGATTCAAATCTCAATGCATAGTTACCAGGGTTTAACAAAGTCCCAACATACAGGTTTACAAGCTGGAGGGCTCTTAACTACAGCTGCCCAGAGTCTCCACATCAGCACGCCTCCAAGAGTGAGAGCTCCAATCAACAAGCAAATCGCTCTGTTCTCTCTTTTTATATACTCTTTAGCCATCATCAAAACCCAGGCTCCTACTATTGGCTCTAGTCTTAGCAACTCCCCTTAGGACCCTGAGGGCTTCACACCCACATAGGCTTAGCACCTAATAGATAGGGGTTTGGGCCTGGGGCTTTGCACCTAGTAAGGCTCAATCAAAGACACTTATTTAAACATTTTAAAACAGTAATAAAGTCCCAACTTAACTGATATTACATTATTCCATAAATTATTGAAACTAAATTCGAAACATCATCAGTTTGGTTTGGGGAAGAGAATTTTAATGAAATCACTTTCTTAGAGGAATGTAACTTATGGAATATTTTGTGTTACATTAATGGAAAAGTCAATTTCATTCATGTTTATTACTAATGTGGAAATAACACATTGTATTATGTGTCCTTCGGTACAAACATGTCTTATTATAAACAACTTATTTGGTATGCACTGTTTTGAATTTTATTACTTAGGTATTCCTGCAAGTCTTTTATTATAATTGGAGTAAAGTCAGCTTCTTACAGGTAAATTCATTTGTGTAACCATTAAATCTGGGGGTGGAAAACCTTTACCTGCAAGAGTGTTGTTACTTATGTTTTCATGTGTAGGATTGAATTCTCAATAGCATCTGATCCTCCTAAATAAATTGGAATCAGAGTGGAAAATTTTGAGAAAGCAACAAGATCAGACAATCTTGTATGTCAAATGTAAATTATTCATTTTTTTACTTTTTTTCTTTTTTTATTGATTCTTCATATTTTATTATTTAATATTTTTAGTTTTCAACATTGATTTCCACAAGATTTTGAGTTACAAATTTTCTCCCCATTTCTATCCTCCCCCACTCCAAGATGGCATATATCCTGATTGCCCTGTTCCCCAGTCAGCCCTCCCTTCTGTCACCCCTCTCCGCACTCCCCAATCCCATTTCCCCTTACTTTCTTGTAGGGCAAGATAGATTTCTATATCCCATTTCCTGTATATCTTATTTCCCAGTTGTATGCAAAAATAACTTTTTTTTTGAGCATGCACTTTTAGAACTTTGAGCTCCAAATTCTCTCCCCTCTTCCCTCCTTAAAAAAGCAAGTAATTCAACATAGGTCACACATATATCAATATGCAAAACACTATGATAATCATGTTATGAAAGACTAACTATATTTCCCTCCATCCTATCCTGTCTGCCTTCATTCAATTTTCTCCCTTGACCCTGTCCCTTTTCAAAAGTGTTTCCTTTTGATTACCTCCTCTGCCTATCTGCCCTCCCTTCTATCATCCCCCCTCTCTTATCCCCTTCCCCCCAACTTTCCTGTGGGATAAGATACCCAATTGAGTGTGTATAGTATTCCCTCCTCGAGTCAAATTCAATGAGAGCAAGATTCACTCATTCCTCCTCAACTGCTCCCTCTTCCCTTCCAATGGAACTGTTTTTTCTTGCCACTTTTATGTGAGATAATTTACTCCATTCTATCTCTCCCTTCCTCCGTCTCTTAATATATCCCTCTCTCACCCTTTAATTTTATTTTATTTTTTAGATATCATCTCTTCATCGTCAACTCACCCTGTGCCCTCTGTCTATATGTACATATATTCCCTTCAACTAACCTAATACTGAGAAAGGTCTCATGAATTGCAAACATCATCTTACCTTGCAGGAATGTAAACCAAACAGTTCAACTTTAATAAGTCCCTTACGATTCCTCTTTCTTGTTTACCTTTTCATGCTTCTCTTGGTTCTTGTATCTGAAAATCAAATTTTCTATTCAGCTCTGGTCTTTTCACTGAGAAAGCTTGAAAGTCCTCTGTTTTATTTAAAATCCATATTTTGCCTTGGAGCATTATACTCAGTTTTGCTGGATAGGTGATTCTTGGTTTTAATCCTAGTTCCTTTGACCTATGGAATATCATATTCCAAGCCCTTTGATCCCTTAATGTAGAAGCTGCTAGATCTTGTATTATCCTGATTGTGTTTCCACAATACTCAAGTTGTTTCTTTCTGGCTGCTTTCAATATTTTCTCCTTGACCTGGGAACCCTGGAATTTGGTGACAATATTCCTAGGCTTTTTCTTTTGGGGATCTTTTTTAAGAGGTGATAGATGGATTCTTTCATTTTCTATTTTAGCCTTTGGTTCTAGAATATCAGAGCAGTTTTCCTTGAGAATTTCTTGAAAGATGATGTCTAGGCTCTTTTTTTGATCATGGCTTTCAGGTAGTCCAATAATTTTTAAATTATCTCTCCTGGATCTATTCTCCAGGTCAGTGGCTTTTCCAATGAGATATTTCACATTGTCTTCCATTTTTTCATTCTTTTGGTTCTATTTTATAATTTCTTGATTTCTCATAAAGTCACTAGCCTCCACTTGCTCCAATCTAATTTTTAAGGTAGTATTTTCTTCAGTGGTCTTTTGGACCTCCTTTTCCATTTGGCTAATTCTGCCCTTCAAGGCATTCTTCTCCTCATTGGCTTTTTGGAGTTCTTCTGCCATTTAGGTCAGTCTATTTTTAAGGTGTTACTTTCTTCAGTATTTTTTGGGTGTCCTTTAGCAAGTCATTGACTTGTTTTTCATGATTTTCTTGCATCACTCTCATTTCTCTTCCCAATTTTTCCTCTACTTCTCTTACTTGCTTTTCCAAATCCTTTTTGAGCTCTATCATGGCCTGAGACCAATCATATTTTTCTTGGAGGCTTTTTATGTAGGCTCTATGACTTTGTTGACTTCTTCTGTCTGTATGTTTTGATCTTCTTTGTCACAAAAAAAAAGATTCCATAGTCTGAGTCTGAGTCTATGTCTGAGTCTGAGTCTGAGTCCTTTTGTGCTGCCTGGTCATGTTCCCAGCCAACTACTTGACCCTTGAGCTTTTTGTCAGGCTATGACTGCTTGTAGAATGGAGAGTACTTTGTCCCAAGTTTTAGGGGCCTTGCCCTGCTGTTTTCAGAGCTACTTCTACTCCACCATCACTGCAAGCTCTGCCACAGCAGCACTCCTCCTCCCCCAAGAACTGCCAACCAGGACCACAACCCAGATCCAAGCAGGACAAAGCAAGAGAAACCTGTCTCTGTACCAGCAAAGAGCTCCCTGCCCTCCCACTCTGATCTGCCACCTGATTCCTCCCACTGTGTGGGGTAGGGACTCCAGAAGCAGCCACAGGTGGGGCTCTGGAAACAGCCCCAGGAGCTTCCTGCTGCTGCCACTGGCACCACCTCACCACCACTGCCCCCAGGGTTGGGGCCCGACTGCTTTTACCCCAATCCAGCAGCTTTCTCACTAACCTGCTCAGTGGTCTTTGGTGTTTGAGGGTTGAGAAGTCTGGTAACTGCTACAGCTCAGTGATTCATGGCCCTAAGGCCTGCCCTGGCCAACTCCTGGTCTGTTTGGTCCTGGCACGGCCCATGCTGGGCTGTGCTCTGCTCCTAGCATGGTGGGATAGATCCTTCCCAGCAACCATCCAGGCTGTTCTGGGTTAGAGACCTGCTTCTCTCTGCTATTTCATGGGTTCCGCAGCTCTAGAATTTGTTCAGAGCCAATTTTACAGGTATTTGGAGGGATTTGGGGGAGAGCTTAAGAGAGTCCCTGCTTTCCAACCACCATCTTGGCTCCACCCCCAAATGTAAATTATTCTAATGGGACATGTAAAGACTTAAATTTTCTGAAGTTTCAAGTGAACTATGGGTTCCTAGTTCAATGTTCTCCTTATACCACTATTGTTAATAAGATCAGAACTCTAAGGTTTTAGCTGGGTTTTTACAACATGAACTAGTTATTAGAGAAGGAAAAATAATTCTATTAAAGAGTTGCCCCTGAGAACAAGACATTTTCCAAATTGCCCCAAGAAAATATGTTCCAGAGATCAAACAACTACATCAGATGTCTTAGTTCCAAGATGAAATTTGCTGATTAAATGGATATTGGAAGTGGGTTGATGGTCATTATTGTGCTACTCTTTTTTTTTTACTTGAGTGTCATCCCAAGTCTTTACTATAATGTAAATTAACTTGGTGTCTTTTATGTGACTTCTTTTGTATACCATGGTCATCTGTACCCTATGTTTTTGTGTGAGGGTTGAAATCCTCCTCTGTCTTGCTTCTCTTCCCCTTTACTGTTGCTATTTTTATTGCTTTTGCAGTTTATGCTTATAAATGGGATCATCCCTTTTGGCTATACCAAAAAGGCCCAGTGTAGAATCACCCCAGGGAACTTGCAGAAGATATTCAGAAAGTATATATGGGTGGCTTTCAGGGATGGAATGTGGCGTCCCAATTAGTGAAAGCCATAATAAGGCCACAGTGACCAGTATAAGACTTTGTGTGTTTGGACATCTACCCAACAACACTGGCCTTGATGCCTGGATTTCTGGGAATCAAGCCCAGTACTAAGGAGTAAATCAAAACATTAGCTAAACCATGGTGACATATGTAACAACTCTCTATAGCTCCTCCTTTTGTTTGATTTCTATAATTACCATAGGGCTTTTTTGAGTCTTTCTGGGGATCCAATCTTTCATCTGGCTGCCACCCCCAGACTGCCTCTGTGTGTGTGTGTGTCTGTGTGTGTGTGTGCGCGCGCGTATGTGTGTATAAGTATCCACATGATTATTAAACTTCTTATATAATCATTCTGAAGTTCCTAATTTCTTTCCTCAGTATCAAACTCACCCTACTGTTTTGGGAAAGTACAGAGTTCCCTAGACGGGGGAATTCTGGACCCCACGCATACCTTTTCTCCTCAAGTCTCCCAAACTACTCTCTTCCATTCTTCCCTCTCAACAAAGGATGTGCCTCATACTTTGATGAGACAATAGAAACTGTTTTCCATAAGCTCCCGCTTCTTACCCGTTTATGACAACCTTTTTATTCTTGGCAAAGATACTCTAGTGGCTTGCCATTTCAAAACCTCTTCACCTCATCCCCTTCCCCTCTCTGGCTTTGCTCTAGTCTCTAATGAAGGAGACATTTCTCCTCAACAAGGTCAATCGTTCTTCTTTCCTTAATCCCATCCTTTCTGGGTCAAGAGTGGCACCTGTTGTATGTAGACTGGAGGAGGCAGGGAGACAGACCATCCTTGGGATTTGGTTGGCCTGAGATAAACAAGGCTTGAGTTATTGGCTTGGTTTCTTTGTTCCCAGACTATTGAAAATTACTGCTGTAGAGGTTTTAGCAGAATTGCCATTGCCCTACAGTAATGCCCTCCTAACCAATTGCTATGGTAAACATGGAGGTAGAAGGGAATCACATTTTATTGTAATTTAACCAGGAATCTTGTTCTTTGTAGTCTTATCTGTAAAGTTGTTTTATTGTACTTTCATAGCCTACAGACGCTTTATTGCATTCTAACTATAAGCCTGAATCTTATGGCTGACCTAAGTTAGACCTGACCCAGAATGTTTTGCATGGTTATCAAGGGTTCTTTACAATGAAATCATGGTTAAATTCATTGTTGAAATCAGTTTAGGATGATCTGAGAGAAGCAAAGCCTCAGGTGATTGGATGGCCAGATTCAGGACCTGTGGGTATCTTGGACCTATAGTGTTAGATGAATGCAAGCAACCCTCTCTCAATGGGGTAAGGAGAAAGTTCTCAAAAGCTTGACAAGGAAAGTAAAAATATAGTATATTTAAGCACACCTTGGCTCTTAATAACCATTTTAGAAAAACTGGATCACTAACATAAAGAAAATAAATATATATTGTCCTTTAGGATCTAGCAGTTAGAGGCAGGATGCAGGGAGGAAAGTAACTAGAAAAGAAATATATATATATATATATATATATATATATATATATATATATATATCACCTACTATGTGCCTGACAGCATGCTAAGTGCTTTACAAATATTATCTCCTTCCTTCCAGAGGCAGAGCCAAGATGGCACAGTAGAGAAAGCACTCAGATAAGCTCCCCTAACATTCCCTTTCAAACAGCTTTAAAATAAAGCGTAAAATTGAATTCTAGAGTAGCAGAATCAACAACAAGGTCAGAGTGAGTGTAGTAGCAATTAGATTTGAAGATCTTTCCCACCCATGAATAGGCCATGTGACCTGCTTATGTCACAGGAAGCCTAAGTCACATGTGGTGGGAGGAGCTTCCTGAGAGGAAGAGGAAGTTGTGTCACAGGAAATGCTGAAAGAGAGAGATGCTATGGCTGCTAATGGCTGCTCTCATGAACAGGCTGACTTAGCTGTCCTGTGAGTTTGTCTTTGGGGAGACCCCAGCAGGGGGACAGAGAGGTTTGGGAATGGCGAGTCTCCAGGCTGTGATACGGTGTTTCAAGCTCCTTGCTGTTATGATAAGGTGGGCTGACTGGCTATGGGAGCTGAACATTTGTTTATGAGATATAGTTTTCTGGTGTCTGAATAAATGTTATGCTTCTTTTACCTTCTTTATGGAGAGTCTCTCATACTTTGTGATACATAGGCATATTCACGATTATCACTGATGTTGTGTTTATTGCCTCACTATTACAGGGAGACATTTTTCCAGCCCAAGACAACATTTGATGTCAGGAAGAGAGTTCTGTGACGTGGGAGAGGAAGCTGATTGAGAGCTTATGTGGACAAAACATCAGTGGTGGCGCTAGGTGGTGGTGCCAGAAGCAGCAGTGACCTCAGGAACTCTCAAGCCCTAGATGGTAAGGGGACCTGGGAACTGATCAGAAAGCGTTTACAGAGGACTGCTGTGCTAGCACTGGACGCAGGACCAGATAGATGCTGTTTGGCAACTCCATTGCCTATACCCATTCCTGGGTCATAGCTCAAGGAGGAAAGGCATACTTTTGGTCAAGAGGGAGGGGAAGCACTGAAGGACAGGATCACTTCTAGTCTCAAGGGAGGAGTGGCCCAAAAGAGTACTATCAGTTGCAATCCACAGGGATCAGAAGCGCTTCCAGAATAAGAACCAGAGTACGGTCCAAGAAAGCAGTGACCACACCTCTCCCCAGATCATACCGCCTTAGAAGCACCCAAAACTTCCAACCCCGCAGAACCAGCTGAAACAATTAACAACTTCAGCAAAATTGCGGGATATAAAATAAACCCACATAAATACACCCACATACATACTATCAACAAAACCCAATAGCAAGAGATAGAAAAAGAAATTCCATTTAAAATAACTGCAGACAATATAAAATGCTCGGAAATCTACCTGCCAAGATAAACCTAAGGATTACATGAAAACAATTACGAAGCACTTTTTTTTACACAAATAAAGACAAATCTATTTTTTTCTCTTTTTTTACATTTTTTGAGGGGGTAAGGCAGGGCAGTTGGGGTTAAGTAACTTGCCCAAAGTCACACAGCTAATGTGTCAAGTGTCTGAGGCCAGATCTGAATTCATGTCCTCCTGACTCCAGGGCAGATGTTCTACTCACTGCACCACCTAGCTGCCCCAATAAAGACAAATCTAAAAAAAATTTAATTGCTCTTGGGGAGACCAACCCAATATAATTAAAATGACAATGCTACCTAAGTTAATTTACCTATTGAGTGCCATACCAATAAAACTACCAAAGAATTACTGTATAGAGCTAGAAAAATAATTTTTAAAAATTGATCTGGAAGAATAAAAGGTCAAGAATGTCCAGGGAATCAGTGGAAAAAAAAGTTAAGGAATTGATTCTATTCTGTAATTGATCCTGTTCCGTATTACTGCCCCATTTTCTATGATTACTCAAGCTACATTTCTTTGTCTTTTTGCCTATGAACTAAGCTCAGTTCAGTTCTCCTGCTAATTAAAAACTGCTCTATTCTTGCCTCAAGGAAAACTATTCCTTGAGGGATGCAGGTGGACAACAGGGAGTCTGGACTAGTATCTTCACACCACCAAGCTATCATTCAAGGATGTCTGGTTTGTTATCCAAAGAAGTCTGGTCCATTATATCTAACTTTGCAGATGGACTCAAACAATGAACATTTCTTAGTCACAGTAGGAAAGGAGGAAGTTGCTATCCCTTCACTCCCAATTTCCAACTAATTGTGTTGTGTTTACCTACTCCATTCTGTTCTTTTTTCTACATATATAAAAAGTTGCTATGCCTCCTCTCTGGGAACTTGGCCTGAGGTAGCCATTTGACTCACTTTATTAACAGATTTGCACCTTGCTGGTAAACTGATAAAGCTTGGAATTCTGCAACTCAGTTTACCTTATAAAATTCTATCAAGACGGTACACAGTAATGGCAAAATTTTAAGGATGATCAACTGTGAAAGACTTAGCTACTCTCATCAAGACAATGATACAAGATAATTCCACAGGAGCTATGATGAAAAATACTATCCACCTCCATATAGAGAAGTGATGAACTCTGAAGGAAGAGTAAAGTGTACTTTTTTAAACTTTGTTTTTGTTGTTTTCTTTATGTTTCCTTTTGCAACATGGCTACTATGGAAATATGTTTTGCATGATTTCACATGTATAATCAATATTGCTTGCCTTCTCAAGGAGAGAAGAGAGGAAGAGACTTTGGGGCTCAAGATTTTTTAAATGGTTGCTTTTTTAAAATTGCATATATTGGCATATAATTTGCACATAATATAATATTTGCATTAGGTTTGCATATAATTGGGAAATATTTAATGAAATAAAAATAATTTTTGAAAAAACAAGTATTGAGGCAGTAGATAAGGCACCTATCCTGAAGTCAGGATGTCCTGAGTTCAAATCCAACCTCAGACATTTGACACCACCTGTGTGACTGACCCTGGGCAAGTCCAGACAGGGAAGGCAGAGGATTGGCTAATGAATCCAGTAACAGCAAAGGTGAAAAGGGCAAAGTTAATGGGAGTGGGGACTTTCAGGCAATAGATGGAAAACACAATCTCAGACCCAGAAATTCTTCTGGAGAATTGAACATTACTGAAATTAGGGCCCTAAGAGGAAAGAATAGAAACAAGAATAACGATGAGGATGAGGAGCCAGCCTAATGATGAGAAAATTTTGAGTTTATCCCCTTTCTACCCACCCCACCCCATACTACGTACAGGGGGTAATTTTCTCCACAGAGAGTGATCAGACTTTTACCCCCAAGGCACCTAGGTAGTTTCAGGAAAGATTTAAATAGCAATCTAAGATATCATTGGAATAATGTTTAATGAAATTATGGTCTCACAGATACCACTTAGTTTTTGTTAGTTGCAAAGTCACATGGCTTTAAAGATAATAGAGGACTGACTCTTGCAAAGTCAACTAAAAGATCTCCCTAACCCCTTGAGATAATCCCTGATGCCCTAAGGCAGGAGACATAGTTAGCTGCTTTCTGGGGGCTCAACTTGCCACTTAAAGTGAGAATTTGGATATGAACTGTGCAGAGCAAGGTGAAGTATAAAATATCTATACATCAGTCCTATTGGCTACTTCATGTCTTGATATAAACATTAGCCTCAGTCTCCTGGGAAAATAAAATAGTAGCTAGCAGTTATGACTGCTCATTAAAGTTTTCTGTCACTATTGTGTGGGATGAAAGACCCTCACCAATTAACAGTTAATAAGGAGCTATCTTAGGGTGGGAACAGAAATAAATTTTATTCAATTCTCGAGAATTGGGCATCCTCTGCTAGAACAGATCTAGCAAGGAAGGTGCTTTACAAGAGGCAAAGCACCCATAATTATACCTAACACAAGAGAATTCCCACCCACCTCTGACCCTTCTCACCATTGGCTGGGAGGCAGGCTTACAATCAGCACAAAAGCTAGACAAAGAACTGGGAAATTGAGGCACAGAAACTCCAATTCCCATTCCCTTAGTTAATGATTACAACTGAGGTGATAAATCTATAAATCTAAAGAAGGAGAATAGGATAAGGGGAGGGAGAAACCCTCTCCATTCTTCTACAGTACTTTTACAGTAAAGGAAAGCAGGTCACAGTGACCCTATTCTTACTGAACAAATCTTTAAACCAGAACCAGAAGAAAGAACAAAAAGTTTCAGGGTAAACTTTCTCAGAGGCTGAGCCATCAGACTCTCACAGCCTCAGAATTTTTTTTCACTTCCCTATTTCTTGTTTTTTAAACATTTCTTAGTATAAATATAGATATATATTTATACATATCTTCCCTGTGAAGTCTTCATATTTTATTTACTTCACACACTGTTCACTTGGAAGTTTCTGTGTTAAGCATTTCTTGTTAAGGAAATCAAGCTGCCCCATACCTGACTTAAATTATACATTGAGCACCTTTCTACTCCCTACTTTGTGGAGACTGGACATGAGCCAAAACCTAAGCTAAAAAGTTTTCCCCAGGGCTCTGCAATGGGGGTATAAAGAGCCAAGGAATGCAAGAAATCTCTCTCTTTAAAGGCTCTGTTTCCTCAGGACTGAACGTGGTTGTACATATACCAGAGTCAAAAGCATAGAGTCACTTTAGTTTCAGTCAGTCAACAAGCATTTAAGTGCTTACGATTTGCCAGGCACTGAGCTATGCATAGGGAATACAAATACAAGCAAAAAGGACAGCCCCTGCCCTCAGGGAGATTATATTCTAATATGAAAGATAACACATAAAAGGAAGTTAAGGGGCTGGTGTGGAAGTAGGTACCCAATGCTGGGTCAAGATGGAGACGTCCCGAGGAGTGCAGCCTGGTAGGAAATTGAGAGAAGGCTGCTAGGCACTTTCTTAAATGGAGGTTCTTAAGTGAATGCAGAGGTTCCCAAAGTGGGCAATATTGTCCCCTGGGCGAGTGCTGTAATGGTGTGGGGAGGGGAGGGTAGTAGCCTCGGGTACAATTGAATAAAATGAAATTATGGTCTTACAGATACCACTTAGTTTTTGTTAGTTGCAAAGTCACATGGCTTTAAAGATAATAGAGGAGTGACTCTTGCAAAGAGTCTAACTAAAAGATCTCCCTAACCCCTTGAGATAATCCCTGATGCCCTAAGGCAGGAGACATAGTTAGCTGCTTTCTGGGGGCTCAACTTGCCACTTAAAGTGGGAGTTTGGATATGAATTGTGCAGAGCAAGGTTATATTCGGGGTCATTGAATAAAAACAAGGAGGCAAGGAAGCATAAGGAAAGAAGAGAAGAAAATTTTGAAAAACCATTTGTACACGTTTCATCTGCTGTGTAACAGAGTTAAAGTGATAGCGATTACCTTATTTTCCAAATAAATATACAAAGTGCAAGTTACAATCAATCAGTGGTTAAGTTCGAATACGGGTCTTAACAAACAAGTGCTGGCAGGTAAGCATGTTAAGCATTGTTGGGAAGTCCAGCATGCAATGACAGGAATATGTGCGAGTGATGACTTGTTTGCAATACAATACTACAAACAGCTACGTGACTCAATACTGCATCATCAAAATTTCAGTGCAGGAAAAAACTCATAAATTTATAATAAATTATTCAATTTAGGATGTGTCATTTTTTAAAATATTTTATATTTTTTAAATGATGCAAATTTCAAAAAAAAAACCATTAAAGTGTTAAAGAAAGTAGATTTCCAAGGGGGCACTGAGTAATTTTTTTTTAAACAGGGCAATAAGCCAAATAAGTTTGGGAACCTCTGAATTAGAGGGAGAGGCCCCAGGGGTTGATGGTTCTTCCCAGGTGTGAGTTCCAGGACTGAAGTGTCGGGACCCCTATTCCAAGACCACCTTTCTCTTTTCACTCCTCTCTTTTTACTATTTATTAGGAGACACCCTGTTTTCCAGAGCTAAGGTCTAGCAAGTAAGCTGTGCCCTGAGGTTAGCATAACAATAATTCCTTGTGCTCACCCTCTGGATGCTGCAGAAAAACTCCAGAACTGTCCCTGAGCTTAGACGAGCACCTGCAGGAACTATGCACTGGTCACGAAGCCCTGCTATGAATCAAACTTGCCTCATTGCTGCTCTCACCCTGCTCATTGCCATGGCTACAACTCACTGTGCAGCCACTAGTATATGTATCAAAGTTCAACCTCACTGCAGGGCGTCTCCTCCACATCAGAACTTACCATGGCACAAGTGTCTAGTTTCCCTTCTCCAACAGAATAAAGACAGCTTTTTGCTTATTATCACTGTTCAATTTTACTTTATTTTTGAGAGTTAACAGTTGCTATGATTACTCCTGTGAGCTCTTTGGTATTTTTTTAGAGTTAACAGTGGCTAGTGAATAACCTCTTTGTCTTTTTGGTCATCTATTTTCTGGGTTTGATAGAAGTTTAATAGAAGATGAAGAAATTTCTGGGGTGAAGTACAAAGTGAAGTACAAAGGAGTACAACCTGGCAGACCAGGAAACACATTGCCCCAGCCCCTCAAGTGCCTGTTGCTGTTTTTATTGTTAGATAATTTTAGAGAATAAGGAGAATCTTACTAATAGCTATGAATGCCCAAAGTGTAAGTTGGTCTCTGTTGCAGGAAAGAAGATGGAAAAAGTTGAAGAAATGCATTTTTACTTTTAAGGTTACAGGGGAAATATCTTCCTTGAAAGAAAGTAAAAAGTGCTTTACAGAACAAAAAAGGGAATCTAATGAGGCAAAGGAAAATCCTAGTATGTCAAATTTATTTAAAGAATAAAGTTCTATAAGAGAAGGAAGGGAAGAGGGATCACTGAATATTGGGAGCTTAACAATGGACATTAGGCTCTTTAAAGAGAGGGAAGAGCCAGTCCATTTCAGGAAGAAGTAAATTTTTGTGTCCTAAATGTCAAGGATATTGACTCACTGGTGCCCTCAATAGAGAGATCATCCAGAAATGGTAAGAGATTCAAGTAGTGGTGGATCATAATTCCATTCTGAGTGGTACAGAGTTGGCTATTTGTCAACTAGACATTAATAATAAAAATTCTCTTCCTGTAGCAAGCATCCAAGCCTTGATGGAGATACCCAAGACTTGTCAAACATGATAACCACTACCCACTTCTGGTGCTTCAGGTGGAGAAAAATTAAACTGCCAGAAGAAACCTCAAAAGCTTTGTTAGGGCTTATGAAAGAAATCCTATGCAGGAAAATGAAGATCTTAGTGACATATGTAATGTCCTCATCATTCCTGCCAAATGAAGACAAGGGCTTTAAATAAGAATGGTGGATTTTGGAAGTGAACATCTGGCTAAAAAAGTGTCAGAAAAGTGTGTGGGTCAACAGATCATTGACTCAAATAAAAAAAATAGAGGTGTCTCGTCTTTCTCGAGGTAGGAACAAAACAGAAGCTTTATTTGATCAAGTCTCGCAAGAATTGGGCATCTCCCACTGGAGATGGCAGAGATGGTAGTGAAGAGAGGCAAGGGGGAGAGGGCAAGCAAGGGGATATATATACTTGTACAAACAATTCTAAGAAATCCCACCCCAGAGGCTGGACCCCTGTCCCTATTTGCGGGGACAGGTAGCCTCACAATCTAACCAAGAATAAGTTTTACCCAATACCAGCACAGAAACTACAGAATTACCTTATAGGTAAACTTTAATGTTAAGATGGCGGTTTGTGAGTAGGCTAGGGGAGGGGAAGAGGGGAATACCACCTGATTTCCCCGAAATCATATGTTGTACAGGAAAACGAAACTTAGGCCTAGTGAGGTCTACATCCTAACTAAATTTGTACTATTTGAGTATCGCCTTGCCTGAGTCATTCATAGGGAAGCTTTCACAATCTTGTATTCCACTCAAAAGGAAATATTGGAATGATGGATTCTTGGCCAGGGATGGTGTACACCTAATGAGGACCCTTAAAACCAGAAGTTCTCAAACTTTTTGGCCTACCACTCCCTTTTCAAAAAAAAATTGCTCAGCGCCCCCTGTAAATCTACTTTCTTTAACCCTTTAATGTTTTTTTTAATTGCATCACTTCAAAAACTATAAAATATTTTTAAAACATATCTAAAATTTAATAATTTATTTTAAATTTGTGGGGTTTTTCCTGCATTGAAATTTTGATGACACAATACTGCATCATATAACCTTATAGTTTTGTATTGTAAACAAGTCATTACAACCACATATTCCTGCCGATGCATGCTGGACTTCCCAACAATGCACTACACACTCACCTGCCAACACTTGCTTCTTAAGACTTGCTGGCAGATTTGATCACTGACCAATCATAACTTGCATTTTATGTGTTCATTTGGAAAGTAATGTCATCATTATGACTTTAATTCTGTTACACAACAGATGAAACATGTGGAAACAGTTTTTCAAAATTTTCTTCTCTTCTTTCCTTATGCTTCCACCACCCCCTTATTTTTATTCATTGAATAAAATTGTAGCCTAATTGTACCAAGGCTACTACCACCCCACCTGGAGCATTCCAGCGCCTCCCCCCAGGGGGCAGTATTGCCCACTTTGGGAACCTCTGCTTAAAACTATATTTGGACCACTAGGTGTCCCTGTTAAGCAAGACAAGGTAAACTGTCAATCATCACCTGAATCAGAAGGACTGTCTGAGCACAACCAAGGAATTAGATCTTCCTCCAACCCCTTAACATGGGTGTAGCTTGCCTAACAATACATTCCCCACCTCCCTTAAGACAAAGCAGGCTTTCTTTTCAAAACCAGTATACTGCTTGCCTGTGGGGGGGTAACTTAAAAAGAAAAATAAATTCAGAAAAACCTCAAAGAGGTTATGAGATTCCTTAAAAAGAAAATAAGAATTAGGGTTGACTACTCAGGGTTTTTAGATCAAGAAGTTCATGGACCTGCAGCCTATAATGATCTCAGACAAGCTCTCCCAACTTCCTCAAACAGACACCAAAAAACTGGTATCCATGTTCCAGGGGTTCTCAAAGACTCTGAGCTCACATAGACCAGATCCAATCCTGATACCCTGAGTCCAAGAGAGTTAATTTCTCTCTTTGGTTTGTTATACCTTCACCCCAGGATTTTAATCTGAGTAAATCTCCAAAATAAGACTTGGGTATAGTTCATATCTAAGTTTTCCCAAATAGGAATAATGTGGTCCCCACCTCTCATACTCATGGCGATAGTGGGACTGGTAAGGGCCAGATCTTTTCCTCAACTAGTTTTTCAGCTACTCCTCCTTCCTACATTTGGGTCTGAAAGTTTAAAGGAGAGAAAGTGGGCCAAAAGGGTTTGAGCGATGTCTTTGCTCACTTTTATATATCACGAGGGGAAAGTCAGGACTTCTGACAAAAGTCCTTCCATTCTCAGCCTCAGAACCAATAGGAAGAGTTCCCTGCATTGTCATCAACATGCTAGAGTATATGTCTGCCTCCTTGGGAGTGCACTTCAGACAAAAGTCTACTTTATAATCTCACTAAGCTGACTGGGAGAACCTCAACAAATTGATAAAGGATTCCCCCTTATCAATCTCTCCCCACAAAAATAAAAAAATATTAAGCACTTCAACTGAGGACTATGGAGCCCTACCACTCTGCTGTGTCCCAGAACTTTGCCCTGACACCTCCAGGCTAGATGTAATTCTCCTCAACACCCTAGAAGTGGCCATTCATTATCCTCCCACTTTCTTGCCTGTTTAAATGAAGGGGTCACAAGTCACTAAAGCCTTTTCCAACTCCACCATGTACCTCACATATAGATTTAAGCCTATCAATCCTGGAACCACCAGCAAAGCACAGGCCCAAGCCAGCCAAGAGAAAATGTTCCCACGGCAGAGCTCAAGGACAATGCTACCCCCACCAGGAAAGCCCAGAAAAGCTTTAGGTCAATGTATCCAATCCTGAGCTTTTCCAAAAGCACTGGAGATTCCCTACAGCTTGGCTCCACCACTGGCCCTTTACCTTCCAACTGAAAGTGGCTCCCTGCCAGGGGCCCAAACGATACTTCAACTCCACCCTAGAACCCAAGCCTGTCCTAAAGCTTCCCATTGCTCAGCCCCTCCTCAGAGTATATATATATATATACTCTGAGGTTAGCATTTTGCTTTGGGGGCTTCCTCATTGGAAGAGCATTCCTGTGATTTCACCAGACAAGACTCTAGGTAGCCCTTAAGGAGCCCCTTGGCTTTGAAAACCCAGATGTTAGTGCTTCCCTCTCTGGTAACTATGTATGTATTTCTATAGACAGACAGAAGCCCTGTCTGCTGATTTGTGTTATTTGTTCTTTTATGTAATTTTTGCTTGTAATTTCTGCTTGCGTTTTCTCTGAAGTTCAGGGTGCTGACTTTTTCCCCTGAACTAAGTGAATAATATATGTATGTCTAATTAAAGTGAGATTGTAAACCCCTTAAAGCTGCTTTCCTTAGAAAAGTAGATCAAAGAACCTGTGCTAGCAGCCCTCCTGTGTGCTGGTGTTATTGGCCTTACACCTCCACAGTAGCTGCAAGCAGCATTGTTGCTACAGGTGCCAAGGAGGAGAACCATGTGGAAAGGAGACTCCATGGTCACTGGAGTGACCTGAGGACTGTGAACTCCTATGAATGCTGCAACCTATTGGTAACAAGATTTTACTGAGTCAGTCTCTAACCTGGAAATGCACAGAGCTGCACAAAGTAGGCCTAGAGAAAGGAGTGCCAGTAAACAAGCAGTGGTTTTCCATTTCAGAGTGAGAATTGCTCTTTAAGCTGAAGTAAAGGCACAGTTTATATACATAAATCACAGGTGGGAAAGGAGCGGGGAAGGTGGATTACAATAATTTCTCAGGGTCTGAGTGGTTTCCCACAACAAATTCACAAATCCCACAATACAACAATTCTTTGATTATTTCAAATTTGGGGGGCCATGACCACCCCCCAAGGCACAGAACCAGGGTTCTGTGATGGTAACAGGTTCTACAATCTTTGATTCACTTCACTTAAGGTACACAGGCACAAGAATGCCAGTAGTTGTGGGAGCACTGTCAAAGGTCTGGTTGATCATTTCAAACTGCAATGTAAATTCTGACTCATGAGCTTGAAGAGGCAATTCTAAGAATCTAATCTATTAGGACATTCATTACACAAATCATGTCAATTAATATGAAAATCATAATTCCCTTCACACTATCAATTGGTGAGCCAGGAGAAGCCTTCTTTTTATCTCAACACACTCCCTCCCCATTCCATTATTCCTGAGAAGAGAGAGCAAACTTCCCTTCCTTCCCTATTCCATTCTATGAGCCCCAGGAGTTCATGCTCTATCAGTCCAGAAGATCAAGAAATGGAAAGGGGCAAAAAAGGGGGAAATAGTCAATGGCAATGTCCCAGTGGAAGAGAGGTTGTGTATTTTCCTTTTTGCTTTAACCCCACACTTGATAAAACTCCTCCACACTACCATCTAAATCTATGGATACTGAAAGAAAAGAGCTAAGAGGATGGAGCAGAGCGAAATATGGTTATAATAACTTGCAAAAAGTAATATTTCATTTGTTCCCTTAGATTAGGTTTCAAGATGAAGGAGAAAATGTAACATTCAACTATGTTAGGGTGGGGAAAGAAGCCTTGACTTGCTCAGCTGTCTTATTGAAGATTCGAGCTCTTTCTTGTGGCCAGAAGAGATATTGCAGTTGACTCAAAAGATGCTTCCCCTACACAGACTTGGTAGACAATCAATCGATAAGCATTTATTAAGTGCCTCCTATGTTCCAGGCACTGTGCTAGAACACAGAGATACAGGACAAATGAAGAAAGTGAGGAGTTAGCAGTCTCCATCATGTCCCTATCCCCAGCTTACAACACTAGAGACTTGGGGAAACTTGGATGACATCTAGGACTCTCCCTCTTGGTTGAGCTAGATGACCTCACTCCTGATGGGAGAGTTCCTTTACTCTATATTGTCTGATGTATATTCCTCTAAGTAAACGTTCTCTGATTTCTGTTTGCTATCTGTTTGGATAAATGAATTTCTTTGTTATGTGTGTTCATTCTAGAACTGGCATTTAGTAGGAAGAGAGTCAAGCTTTGGACACGTAACCTGGGGCCCTCCTTCCCTGTTAAAGAATAATGATCAGAAGTATAGCTTAAACCTAAAAATTATTTCCCCTAGACTGAAAATATTTAAGGGAGCAGATAGATATAATTCTGGCCCAGTATCCTCTTTCTCTAAGAAGAGAGGAGTGGTTGGCATCTGGCCCTATCTCCTACTTCCCTTGCTAGAAGGAATCAATGTCTCCCTTGAATAACAGTGGGGGAAGGAGACTCTAGAGCAGGCTTGCACAACTTGTGGTCCATGAGCCTTTTATGGCTCATGGGCTGCTTGCAGCACGCCAAAGGATTTCAGACAGCCCACAAAAAAAATGTAGAGGAAAACATCCTTTACATTTTTCACAGGCCGCCTGAAACCTTTTGGCATGCCCATGGGCCACTCCAGAGATATCAATTCTTCCCTCCCTGCAAGCCACATCTGGATAGGTGCATGAGGATACACATAGCCTACATGGACAAAACAACCCATGCATACCTTTTACATTTAGATATTGTAAACTGAGTTCACTGGAACTCCTTAACTATATTTTTACCTATGTGTTAGACAGATAAACACTAGCACACAGGAGGGCTGCTAGCACGGGTTCACTCTTGATCTGGTCAGACAGGAAAAACAGCTTCAAAGGGGTTAATAGTAAGATTTATTCTAATCTAGCTTTCTCTAACACAGTATTGCTGATAACAGAAGCACCACAAACTCCTACAACATTCCCTGATCACCCTTCTCACAGGGGCCAGCAAGAAGGGGGGGCAAATACCCCTACATCTTGGCACAACTTGTGCATCCCCTAAATCCCCTCAAGCCTCAATGAGGGCCAGTTAACGCACACACAGGTTCCCCGCTTCCAAGCCTTGATGGGGGCCAATCAAGGCATACACAGCATCCCAGCTTGTGCATTCAACCCTAAAGTCTCCCCAACTCACTGACCAATGTTTACCTGTTTTTATAGGGCAACAGACAAGGAAGGCATATTGCCAGCAATAGCCTCACAAGTTTACATCACCTCATCCCTGTATCTCACTGTGAAGTCACAGTGGATGTTTACAGATGTCTACATTATTCATCATTATATAACGTTGCACAAGCATGGTGGAGATGTTTTGAATCATGAGTCTGGAAAACAGGTTGTTATGGCCATGGATCCTAGGAAAATGAACTCTAAGAAATAACAAAAATCCACCTTACACACATTAAAATCCACCTTACACTAAAATTCACTTTACTGACATTATGCAACAATACAAATGAGACATATCGAAGCATCAATAATGCTTTGGGTCATACATGTAATGGGATATTATGATACAACTAAGATCTACAAATATGAGGGATATAAAGAAATATAGCAAGACTGTTTTAAAAATAATGGAAAGTAGAAAAAAGCAAAACTAGAATAGAGCACATATTTCCTAGGATCCCATAAGAGTGAATTTGAAGGAGAGTGTCAGGGCAAATAATCCTGATGGAGACAGAGTGAGTAAGACAAAATATTCCCAGTACAACCAAGTGAAAGGTTATGGCCAAGCCTAGCTCCTTCTACTTCCACTTCAAAGTAGGAAATTTACCAGATTAATTTAAAAAAAAACCTACAGTAGAAAGAGAAGACTGAAAGTAAATTCCAGCAAGGTAATCCCCACAGAAAAATTAAATTTAAAAATAGCAAAGATTGCAAAATCAGTCTCATATCCTGCCTAGTCCCACCTGTATGCCCAACCTGCTTCAGACTCCCTGTTTGGACTACTGGTTATATTGCCTACTAAGGAGAGGGAAAAAAGCACCCTCTTAAAACTACCTATATGTGTTGGGGGAGGGACAGTTAAAAATCAACCAAAGACTTCATCAACCACCCCAGTCCATCAGAGTCAGTGACTCTCCACTAACTACCACCATCATCTTCAAACCCCATGTTCTGAATGTTCCTTGCTTGGTGGTGGTCGCAGGGGCTACTGAGTGAAAAAAAGATAAAAACTAATTGCAGAAAGGAGGGAGGAGAAAAATCACCTCCCACCTGCAATTAGTTTTAATCTTTCTTTGCCTGGGTAGCCCCTGTAACCACCACTCCCAAATGAATCACAATCAGTGGCTCCTTGCTAACCACCAAAACTAGAGATGCCACACAGAACACTCCTCACAGTGGCCTCCTGATTTAGAGAGGCAGTCTCAAGAACTAAGTGAACAAAAAAAAAATCAGGCAACAGGGGACGGGGACAACCAAAAAAGGCCTTCAGCAATTGTCCCAAGAGTCCTTTACATCTAGAGGCACCTATCTGAGCACCTATGCTCCAGGCCTCATAGAGAGGTTTCTTCACCTTGGACTTCTGACTCAGAGAGGTGACTTCAGTAGCTACTGAGCCCCCCACAAGCCCCCCAAAAAAAAACCTAGACAGTAACTGCAGGTGGTACAGACATTCACCAAAGACTTTCACTAGTCAATTCTAGCAAAGTCTTCCTCAATAATAATTCAGACTCTTTTACCACTTGAAGGGTGGAAAAGGTTCAGGAGTTAAGCCTCCACAGGGAAGGAATGAGGGTCAACAGAGTAACTGAAGAAGTGACCAAAGGGAAACTTCTAATACAATATAGAATTATTCCAAGTTAAGAGAGTGTGAAGGTGAACTTCCAGAAGATGATAATTCTGCAATACTCAAGTAAAGAGATTATGGAATTACCATAAGGATGTGAGCATTTGGAATGCTTAATAAGAGAATCGGAAGAAGAGATTAAAAGTGGAACGGAAAGCCATAGTATAATAATGGAAATTCTAACAAAAGACAGAAACAGAACTCAAAAATTCTATGATACAAGAAGACATCTCAGAGCAAAGTCAAAATAAGAAAAACTGAAAGAATTTTATACATGTCCTATCAAAAGCAACTGATCTAGAAAACAAAAGAGAGAATGTAAGAATCTCCAAGTTCCCAGGATATATGCAAAATCAACAACACAAAAAGAAAACTTGAATGCCATATTCCAAGAAGCCATTTAAAAATTTTCCACAAGTATCTAAACCAGAGGGCGAAATGCAGATCAGTGGAAAAATAGGGGCCGTCACTAAAGAGAAATCCCAGATGTAATACACCCAGAAATGTGACGACCAAGACCTGGAGGTCCCAGATCAAAGAAAAAATATTGCAGGTAACTAGAACATTAATTTGATGTTACTCTTTTTTTAATGAAAAGATGGTTCTTCTCATAAAAGGCAACTCCTCTACTTGTCATCTTGATCCCATCTACTCCCAACTTCTCTGATAAGTTGCCCTTACAATCATCCCTCCTTTCTCTAATCTTTAATCTCTCCCTATTTTACCTTCTACTTACCTGATGTCTACAAACACACCCAAGTCTCCCCAACCTGAAGAAACCATTACTTTCTCCTACCATCCCTATGCTATATTTTTCCTTCATTTCACAACCAAACTTCTAGAAAAAGTCATCTACATTTATTACCACTTCCTTCTCTCCTTTCACTTCTCAACTCCTTGCAATCTATATTTTTTACCTCATCACTCAACTGAAGCAATGTTTTCCAAAGACACCAATAATCCCTTACTTGAAGAATCAGTGCCCTTTTCTCAGCCTCTAATCTTCTTGATCTCTCTGCAGCATTTGGTTGTATTGAGCATCCCCTTTTCAAGCACATTTTCTTCTCTGGGTTTCTGGGTCACTGCTCTCTCTTGATTTTACTCCTAAGCTGTACATTTTCTCCTTCTTAGTCTGCTTTGCTGGAGTATATGAGTCCCCTCTACTCTCTCTTTTGATGATCTGACCACCTCCCATGTGTTCAGTTGTCATATGTACACAAATGCCTTTCAGATATGTATGTGCAGTCCTACTCTCACTCCTGAGTTCCAGCCTCATATTTCCAACTGTCTGCTGAACAGTTCCATCTCTGTGTCTCAAAAATCTTAAACTCAACTTAACCAAAAGAGAGCTCATTATCTTTCCTACTCCAAAAAAAGCAAGAAAGAAAGAAAAGAGAAGGGAAGGGAAGGGAAGGGAAGGGAAGGGAAGGGAAGGGAAGGGAAGGGAAGGGAAGGGAAGGGAAGGGAAGGGAAGGGAAGGGAAGGGAAGGGAAGGGAAGGGAAGGGAAGGGAAGGGAAGGGAAGGGAAGGGAAAGCACTACCATACTTCCAGGCATCTAGGTTCTCAACTTTAGAGTCATTCTTGTCTCCTCACTCTCCTTCATGCCCCATGTCTAATCAGTTGCAAAGTCTTATTATTCTAATTTCTATAATATCTCTTGTATCTGTCTCTTTTTTCTTTACTCAAATGGACACCATCACATTTCAAGCCCTCATTACCACTTAAATGCACTCTTGAAGTAACATTCTAGGTAAGCAAAATGGGTCAAAAAGAAAGGAAATGACGGTTATGGGGCAGATCCAGAGGAGAAGACCCAGATTCTTGGAGGAAGGAGGGGACTGTTCTACAGGTTTTGCTAGTTCTTTAATTTCTGAAACAACAGGCCCACACTCTCTGATCAGAACTAGGCAACTAGAACTTTCCAACTGGATTGACTCTCAGTTGAGGATGAGAGAGGGAGTTGAGGATTTCATTTGGAATTCTCAATCAGCTCCGTAGAGTCAGGAGGAATATTCTATCCATGAATCTGAGCCAATTCTGAAACTTAAACTATACCACATTGGGTCACAAAATGATTTATGGATGGTGCACAAACACAGACACAGCAGTGGACTTCTCACTAAGAATATAGACCTTAATCTCCCTACCAAGACACAACTCTACTAGATAAAAACTCTGAACTCTTAGCAGAATAGAGGAAATGGAAAACCACAAGAAAGGCTGTGAGCCCAGAACAAAACACAGAAAGTCCCCAGGCATCCAGCACATGTGAGCTCACTAACCTCAGACTTTCTGCTTAGAATTCACTTAATGCCACTTTCTGGGGTCATCTGAGCACTTGCTCTTCATTTAATTCTCATTTCCAAACCCAGGAGAAAAAAAAAACAAGTGGTAACCTTGTGTTCCTAGTTCTATGGCTGAAGGAATGAGGGCGGTAGGTAGAGATGGTGACCCTACCAAATACTACAATATAGAAATGGTAAAACATAGAGCCAAGAGCCCAGGTCCCAACCCTCCTTACCCTTAGCTCTCCTGAATCCAAGGGGACAATCTAAGCTGTGCCCTCAATCCTTCTTGGAAGAGAAAAGTTCGACCCTACTTGACTTGCTCTGTAATTGAGACCCCAACCTTACATAGAAGCTACACAGATTGTAGGATTACCAGGTTTCTCCCACAGAGTGAGAAAAATGCA
Organism: Trichosurus vulpecula; assembly: GCF_011100635.1. Taxonomy (NCBI): domain Eukaryota; kingdom Metazoa; phylum Chordata; class Mammalia; order Diprotodontia; family Phalangeridae; genus Trichosurus; species Trichosurus vulpecula. The sequence goes on along the minus strand of NC_050577.1, from coordinate 94,431,319 downwards.
GCTCCTGCATTTAATGCTTGAGATCAAAGTTTTAGGAAGAGAGATTTCAACTTGATGGACATGTACTATTTTCTAAAGAAAATTTAAAGTTCCAGAAAATGAGCCTACCCTAGCCTGTGGAGGAGCTCTGGGAATCCATGGGATCTAAGTCCCATGTGCAGTAACTTGCCCTCTGAGTTCTCCAGGAATGGTTCATTTATGAGTTTATTGGATTTTATTGCTATGTTTCCTTTTGGCCCTTCTTATTCTCCCAAGGCCATCTTTATTCTGTCTCCGGTATGTGCTAGGATATTTCAGGAAGCAGAAGCAACCCCTCCCCCTGAAACTGTTATTTCATTCATTTTGGGAATTCCCGGTGAGAAAACTGTCTTTACCGATACATATTGGCAGCTTTTATCAACTCACAGTCTTTGAGAGTTGCCTGGGACACTGTATTTAAATGGCTTTTTCAGGTCATATTTGAGCATATACATACATGCATGCATGTATACATACACACACATACGTATGTGTGTGTGTGTGTGCATCAGAGTGGGGTATTTGAATTCAGATCTTCCAAACTTGGAGGTTGGCTGGCTATGCACTGCCAGGTCAAGATTCTTGGGTTGAAAATCTCAAAGGAGAAGGAGTCCTGGGTTGCTCAGCCACCCTAACAACAGAAAGCCCTCAGTATCATCAGAGAATTGCCCCAGTGACAGTGCCAGCAGGGCCACGGAGCTCATAGACATTTTTACTGCCTTGAGGGCTCACCTGGCTTCCCCCAGCCTACCTTCCATGTAAGTGGCCCTCTCAATATTACCACGCAGCCAGGGTAAACCGTTAACTTCCCAGAAGGTTCCTAGGGAGCCTCTACTTTTGTTTTTACTTGTTTTTACTTCGCTCAGTGTAATACCAGATGATCCACCAGGGGGAGCCTGTGAAGCACCGGTGTATCCGTATGAGGGAGCTCTCCAGTCGGGGTGGGGGGTCTGGCAAGAGCTTCTCCCTACAAACGTAGGTAGATCACCCCATCCACACTGGGGGGGCCCTTTCTTGGCACCCTCTGCACTGCTACCCCAGTAGCTTCATTCAGAATAGACACCTGGCGGGGCACTAGTCTCTCCACCACTCTTCTGGGCTCCTGTGCTCGGACCCTCAGCATTATCCTCAGCCTCTCACCTTTCTGCATCCCCCATATCCAATCCTGCTGTTTCTACCTTCCACCTTGCATCTGACCTCTTCTTTCTACTTACAAAGCACAAAGCCACCGTCTTGATTAAGGCCCTCACTACCTCTCATCTAGATTATTGTAGCATTAGTCTCCTTGCCTCAAGTCTGTCCCCACTCCAGTACATCCTACACACTTCTGCTTTCCTCATTCATAGATATGACCATGTCAGACATACTTCTGATACTAAATAACCTTCAGTGCCTCCCTACTGCCTCTAGAATACAATACCAACTCCTTTGTTTAGCTTTTAACTTCAGCTCACAATTTTTCCCAAATATTCCTTTGTAACTCATCACACGCGCACGCACATGCACACACACACACATACACACACACACACACATGCTCATGATGCAGCCAAATTGACTTCTCTCTTCCTCATACATTATATCTCCTACCTTCATGCCCTTGCAATGGCCATTCTCCATGCCAAGAAAACCCTCTCTCTTCATCAGTGTCTTCTACCTAAAGCCTTTCTTGATCCCCCTCAAAAGCCAGTGCCCTTCCCCCAACTACCTTATAATTATTTTTGTATTGATCTGCATTGATTCTCTTTATTGATTGATTCTGTATGTACTTATGTATGCACTTGTCTTCCCCATTAGAACATAAGATCCTTAGAAGTAAGGATTCTTTGGTTCGCTATAGTTGTATCCTTATTACCTAGCACAGCTCCTGACACATAGAACGTAGTTAATAAATACTTGTTGATTGATTGATAATATCATAGAATCATAGATCTAGAGTGCAAGGGACTACAGAGGACATCTATTCCAACAGCCTCATTTTACAAATGAGGAAATTAGGCTCAGAGAGCCCTAGTGACTTACCCAAGGTCACACAAGTAGTATCAGAGGCTGACATTGAACCCAAGTCCTCTAACTTCAGAGTTAGACCCTGCTAATCACCCCCATTCAATCCATGGCAGCCTTCTGGCCCAGTTTTCCTCAGACAGTCTTAGCCTCACCTCTTAGGAGGACCAGGCATCTTTGTGCTTCCTTATGCTTCCTGATCTCTGTACCACTTTCCCCAAGAGAAGCCCTTCACTTAGACTTGATGAACCTCTCTATCTTCAACTCCAGAATTATGTGGTAGAGCACAAAAGACTTCCCAATAGGAAGCAGTCCTCCCAGAAACCCTTTCCAAAACTCCTTTTCTTTCTACCTAGAACCACCCAGAGAAAGGCCAGGAGAACAGAAACTGTGTTTGAAAAACAAAGTATATACCATCAACTAAAATGAGTAGATGAATAGGGGTCTGACCTGGGTTAAAGCTTATTCCCAGAACTAGAATTCAACATTTATTAAATGTCAATTCCTTGCAAGGCCCTGTGCTAGGCACTAGGGATACAAAGGTGAATTAGGACATATTTGCTGACTTCACAGAACATAATGTTCAGCCAAGTGTCTTATTAGATATGATTTGGGGCAACAAAAGGTCAAGGGTAACAATGAAAAAAGAGGGAAGGAAAGGGATCACTTAGTGTCAGAGCTCAAAATCTACCTCAAAACTGCAATCATTAAAACAACTGGTTTTCATGCTTACCCTTTGACCAATTAATACCACTACAAGGTCTGTCTCCCAAAGAGATAAAAAACAAAAAGAAAAGGACCTAGGTGTACAAAAAAATGCTTATGGCTGCTCTTTTCATAGTGGTAAAGAACTGGAAATTGAGGGGATGTCCATCATTTGGTGAATGGCTGAACCAGCTGTATATGATTGTGATGGAATACTATTGTGCTATAAGAAATGAAAAGCAGGATGCTCTCAGAAAAACCTGGAAAGACTTACATGAATTGATGGAAAGTGAAATGAGCAGAATCAGGAAAACATTGTATACACTAACAGCAATATTGTATGATGATCAACTGTGAATGACTTAGCTATTCTCAGCAATACAATGATCCAAGACAATTCTGAAGGACTTATTGTGAAAAATGCTGTCAATCTCCAGAGAAAGAACTGATGGAATCTCAATGCAGATCAAAGCGTACCTTTTCTTTACTTTATTTTTCTTCGGTTTTTATTATGTGTTTTCTTTCATAATATGACTAACGTGGAAATATGCTTTGTACGACTGCACGTGTATAACATATATCAAATCGCCTCCTTAAGGGGAAAGCAGGGAGGAAAGCAGAGAATTTGGAACTCAAAAAATGCTTTAAACAAATATTAAAAATTGTTTTTACATAAAATAGTTGAAAAATAAAATATTAAATTTTTAAATATCGGTTGTAATCATGCAGCAAAATAACCTACCAATGGATATTAAAAGATCACAGCATAAACAAATTAGGGCTACAGGGAAGAAATTACCTTTCTGATCTATGGATGGAGAAGAGTTTGTGACTAACAAGTGATACAAAGGATCATAAAAGAGAAAATGAACAATTTTGATTATATAAAATTTTAAAGGTTTTGCACAACAAATCTAATGAAGTAAAAATTAGAAGGGAAATAGGCAACGAGGGGAAAATATTTGCAATATATACTCTGACAAAGGTCTCATTTCCAAGGGATTAATTCAAATTTATAAAACCAACAGCCACACTCCAATAGATAGTCAAAGTATATGAACAGACAGTATTGAAAGGAAAAAAAGATCAAGCTATCAACACATGAAAAAGATATTGTAAATCACTAATAATTTGAAAAATGCAAATTAAAGCAATTTTGAGTTTCTACCCAATATTCATCAGCCTGGCAAAGATGACAAAAGAAGAAATGGCAAATGCTAGAGGAGCAGAGGGAAAACAGGCACATTAGTGCCCTGTTATAGAGTTGTAAATTGGTTCATTTTGCAACTATGTAGAAATTTACCAAATTGTGCATAACTATTGACCCAGATGCATCCCACAAAAATCAAAGAAAGAATAATATTTGTAATAGTTCTGTTCATGGAAGCCCAATATTGGAAACTAAAGGGGTGTCCTCCTACTGTAGAATGACTAAACAAATTATTGTATATCAGTGTAATAAAATAATATTGTGATGTGATAAAAAGGATAGCTTTAGTAGAAAATGAATTGCTGTAGATTAAGGGAGCAGAACCAGAACAATTTATAAAAATTATATAGAAAAACAACTATGAAAATCTTTGGAACTCTAATCAGTGAAATGATAAATCATGAGTTCAAAAGAATGAAAATGAAACACATCATTCAGCTCTTCACAGAGAAGGGATAAATCTAAAATGAAGATATGTAGATATAGATATATTAGCTATGGCTCATGTGGGGCATTGTTTTAACAAGCTACATAGCTATGTCTTAAGAGATTTGTTTTTCATTTTTTTTATTTGATCAGTGATGGTGGGTGGGTGATGAGGTAGTAGAAGGGACTCCAATTACTTGTAAAGGCACTGTGCCAAGTGAAATAAAACCTAGTTCCTGCCCTCATAGAGCATGGTTATTTAAGTGCATTAAGAAATACAAATCTAAATATTTGCAGAATATTTACCAATCTACAACATAGTTTGAGATCTGGTAGTGCTAAGCTGCCTTCCTTCACTTTTCTTTTTCGCTCATTTCCTTGATATTCTTGACTTTTTGTCCCTCCACATGCATTTTGTTATAATTTTTCCTAGCTCTATAATTTGTTGGTAGTTTGATTGATGTGGCACCAAATAAGTAAAATTAATTTAAGTAATATTGTGGTTGTTATTATATTGGCTTAGCTTACCCATAAGCAATGAAAAAGGGGGGAAATAAAGAAGCAAGGAAGAAATTACCTTTCTGATCTATGAATGAGGAAGAGTTTGTGACTAAACAAAGTGATGCAAACAATCACACAAGATAAAATGGACAATTTTCATTATTATGTTAAGTCAATAAATGACTTTCCTTTGAACTCATTATGTCAACTGTCAGATTATTAAAGACAAAATCACTAATGGGGGATCATGAGCCATAGTTTTAGGAGTACAGACCAATAGAGTACCTTGAACCTGGAGTAACCACTCCACTGGGAACCCAAATTGTAAGTGTGATTTGTATGGGGTTGAGGATGGGAGAGGGAGATAGTCCTGAGGGTATGCCACACACATGAAAAGAAAGCTTGCTTAAAGCTTGAAAAAAGACAGGCAGAAGTTAACCATACTGGTTAACACTAATCCTACCTTCCAGAAGATAAAGACAAGATAAACGCTAGAGAATAGAAGCTAATGCAAAAGGAAGTAACTTTAGATTGAGGCCTACATCCTGGGATGATATCCATAAGACTTATGAGGACAAGAAAGTATGTACAGAAGGGGATTGTATTAAACTTATCAAGCCAGTGGGAACCTTATAGGTATTCTCCCTAGTGGAACTGCCAGAGTGGTGAGGGTTAGAATTGGCCTTGTAGAGTGACAGAGCTCAACAAATAGGATTATTTATGGATCCTCACTTGGCTAGATGATTGGCTCCCCTAAAAACTCAATGAGAGGCTGGCATTGGGTCCAACTTGGCCTTTTTACCCTCTGCATGCATACTAACTACCTGTTGATTTAATGCATGATGTCAGAGCTAGCCGTTGTCGCATTGAAGATTTCAATAAAGAAGCTGGTTTCTCAGAAAGGTCTTCAGTGAGACTGGCATAGAATTCATCCCAGATAAGGGAGGAACATTGCAATACATGCTGTAGATCCTTAATAAACTGTAATCACTTGGTGTTTTCTTTGGAACAGAAGAGCTTATCACTCTCTTATTTGGTCTGTGTAGCTGTAGATACTAGTTGCAATGGCACCAAGTCCTCCTCTTGCCAAGATAAACTTGTCTAGGGGTTCATCAAATTCACCATCTATGGAGAGGAATGCAGGCTGAAGAATCTAGGACAGTAGGAAGATACTAGGCAATATATTGGCCCCAGGCCCTGAGAGGAGGAGAAAAAACCCAATCCCCAGAGCCCCTAAGCTAGTGCCTCATTTTCAAACATCTTTATTTTCCTTGAGGAAATTTTATCTAACTTGATGAAGCAAGAATTGTACTTACTAGGCTGAAAGATTTCTTTGGACATTCCTCATTAGTACAAGCAAAGATTAATCCTCACTGTGGGTGCAGATTCTTAGCACCTTCTGAGAATCTGCACTCACATAGATACTGAGTTTGTTTTTACTAATGAGGACTGTTGGAAGAAATATGTCAACTCAGAAAGCAAGTATTATTCTAGATAGAGTGCTGCAGGAGAAAGCAAGGAAGACCTCTGGCATGTTGGATAGACTCCCTTTAGTGAACTAATGGGAGGACATGGAAGGGTTGCAGATGATAGAGAGGCATGGTTGAGCTACAATCTCCAACATTGGAGGGAACATCCAAATCAAGGCACTTACAGATCCATTGGAGCATTTGAGTGGGTGAAGATTTGTCCAATCATTAGGGCACAAATTATGGAGAAGTGGCCCCTTTCCTTTTATTTATCTGCTGAGATTAAACTACATTATACTATGATGTATATAATACCAAATACTAATACCATAATGCTAAATAATGCTATAATATACTATAATACCATAATACTAAAGACAATTTATATATTTATGTTAAGGGTAAACATAGAGTTTTTTAGTAGAGCAATGTCATTTTCCCAAAAACATATGCATATGCATATATAGACATTCACATATGCCCATTAATAAATATGTGCTTATACATATATATATATATATATATATATATTGCATGTGTGTATGTGTGTGCATAAAATGGTTATATGCATATACACCCAGAGGCAACAAAAGACTAAACCAATTTCCAAAAGTAGGTACATAAAAACAGAGCAAAAACTTCAGGAACTGGGGAAGAAGTACAATGTTAGTTCAGAGAGAAGAGACATTCCCTAGTGTCCAAAAAGAGGAAGGTGATTGCCCAATAGGGGAGGCTTTATGAGTGCAAGGGGCCAGGGGAGCGGAGGGGCATGTAACAGAGGCTGTGGAAGTAGAGACAAGTAACTGACTAGACACGTAAAGGCATCTGAGTTATTAGAAAGATTCAAAGCTGTTATAAGAGGTTTCACGCCCAGGGCGTTGAGATATTGCTATATTTGGCATGTTTCTGGTATCCCTCTTTATGATAAGTGGTCCCTTGACAAGTGCCTAAGCACTTCAAATGTCACAACACACCATCTCATGAGTCAACTCATCCTTTTTCCACACAACTATAATTTTAAGAAGTTTTCATTTCATGTTGAACCAAAACTTTAATAATCCAGTGGATCTATACATGACCTTACCAATGTGACTATTTCTTCCATGAATCAGATGAAAATTCATCTACTCCTTTCCATCCTGTGCAACCTTCATCCATATCCTCCCATAAATTCACCTTGCCCCCCTATAATTTCACCCATTTGTGGCCATTCCACCTTCTGTAGAAACACAGAATAGTCTAATCCTTCTTCCACATTAGAGCTCTTGAAATATTTAAAGACAATCATCATGTCCACCTTAAGTCTAATGCAAGATAAACATCCCCAGTTCCTTCAACCATTGCCCAGGTAACATGATTTTAGGTCTCCCAACAATCCCAATTGCCTTCCTCTGGATCTTCCCTGGTTTGTCAGTACCTCTTAAAACATAACACCTAGAATTATACCTGAGATGTGACCAGAATCTAGCTAGTAAGGAATATGTTGTTTGAAATCTAGTACTCTACTGAGTTCAAAACCACCAGCACCATCTCACACACACACACACACACACACACACACACACACACGCACACACACCCCTAACATCCTCTGCCCTAGTAATTTGGGGAGTAGTGATTTTCCTAATTTGCTCTGGTTAACAACAAGGTCTTTGGAAAAAAAAAAAGAGAGAGAGAGCAGAATACAAAGCTTACGGAGGTGTGCCCACAGGGCTCTCTGGATATTATTTAAAGTTTTGCAAAGAGTATGTCAGCATGTCCTTGGATTCCTCCTAGAGTAGAGATGAGGAGATATTCGATTTGGGTTTTTTTTAAAGCCCAAGGGATTCCTCTCTAAATCCCTTTCTATGCCCCTATGAATAAAATGGGGATGTGATGGAGTAGCAAAGACTCCCGCTGAATTTTTGAAACTTTCTCCCCCAAATCCTCCAACTGCCTCCATGCCAGAGTACTACAGTTTGACAGCTGATGTAGAGATGATAACTATTACTTCTGGGGTGACAGTCACTATCTCAGCAAATTTGGAAACCAGAAGGAAAAATAAAGCTAAAGGAAGAGGCCATGAGTATGAGGAAGTGAAGTAGGAAGGAGGGTGAGCCTAAGAAAATGTCTGCGCTACTTATCTAGGACTTTGGTCTCAGTTAACTGTTGTTTATGCCCCTGACATTCCAGTTTTCTCCAGGACTTCTGCCCCTTCTGTTATCTGGCCTTGACTCTCCCCCAACCTCCACCTCTCTACCACCCAATCCAACTTCTCCTTGGCCACAGTTTTATCTTCTCTTTCAACTTCTGACCTTCCTCCCATATTACCCCTTCAGCTATTTCACTTGACCTTTTGGGGTCAAATACCTCTGACAGCCCTGTTGTAAATCTCTTGTGCTAAGATCTCACACAGGAATTCCTGGGCTATGAGGATGCATGAGAATGGAAGCTGTCCAGACTAAAACATGTCATACTTACCAAACACCCTTAGAGGTTCCCTGTAAACAGTAGGGTAACCACTTTGCAGGAACCTAATTTCAATCAGGTTGCTCTAGATTTTGTTTCTCAGGATGTCTACTTAACCAAAAATAAGAAGTTCTTGTGACAAGTAAGAGTAGAACTGAATCACTGCAGATTCATTGACTAGAAAAACAGCTCAAAGAATGTTCCCCAATGTTGGTGGGTCAGTAACCTCACTTTTGTCCATATAGACTTTTGTTCAGTCATGTCCAACTCTCCGTGATCCCTTTTGGGGTTTTCTTGGCAAAAATGCTAGAGCAGTGTGCCATTTCCTTCTCTAGCTCATCTAACACATGAGGAAACTGAGGCAAACAGAGTTAAGTAACTTGCCCAGGGTCACACAGCTAGTACATGTCTGACACATGAAATATGACCAAGCTTTGATCAGTCTCTAATGCAATAATATTTGGTCTTCAGAAAGTCACATTCGTTACTAGCCAAACCCTGGACTATTCTAGGTGTTTGTAAATTGGTCTTGTATTCCTCTGTCTCTCCAAAGTCAACCTAAGTCTTCAGACTTTGAGTCATATGTTTTGCCTTTTTAAAAGGGGCATGTTAGAGAGAGCCAAGCTGCAGGTAAAGGCAATCAATCAATAAGCAAGTATTTATTAAATGCTTACTATGTGCCATGTGCTGTGCTAAAACCTAGGCATACAAAAAAAAAAAGCAAACAATCTCTGCCCTCAGGCAGCTTACATTCTAATAAGAGAGAAATTAGAATATACAAAATAAATACAAAGTAAAGGGAAAATAACCTTAAGGCATGGCCCTGTTAACTGGGGGCTTAAGAGAAGGAGATGGAACAAAAACTGGTATCCAACCTCAAAACTCTTCTAAAAAGTGAAAGAGTCAGGAATGGCCTTTTATTTTGTATCTATCCTTTTATTTTTTATTTAATTAATAAATGAATGAATGAATAAAATTATAAATAAATAATATGTTTTTTTATTTATTTATAATTTTATTCATTCAGTTATTTATTAAATAAAAAATAAAAGGATAGATACAAAATAAAAGGCCATTCACATTCAACCAGAGACTAGCCCCTTGGGAGTTTATGTGTTCAATGTTACATCCCATATCCAAACTAGTAAACATTTTCTCAACCTAAGCCGGACCATTCCTGGTTGCTAAAGTAACAGGACACTGTCAGTTTATTCACAGTCCATTCAAAACAAACATACATCTCTCATTCTGAAGAATTAGAAGTAGGATTTGTTCATTGTGGTTTTCAGATCTCATCTTTTTTTTTCCTTTGCAATGGAAAATAGGCAATGCGATTTCAGACTTCATGAGCACCTGCAGCAAGCTTAGCCCCTTGTGATCCCTTACATGGACTTCAGAGCACAGGCAGGTAGTACTCTTTAAATTGTTACCTCAGTGAAGAACAGGACTGGCTTTTTTTTTCTTTTGTCTGACTATTGTTTATTTGAAAATTGGTGAGGAGACTTGTTGGAAGGAAACTTCAATCTTTGGAACTTATTGTAAGAGTTATAAAATAATATATTCTAAATTATTATAAAATTATGATACAAGAAGTTTTTTTTAAAGGACTCATCAAAAGTTGCAAGTGTTTACAAAGGGAGTCAAGAGTAAAAGTGGAGGAGCTGCCCTCAGGGCCTATTATTTGTTGATTCAATGGAGTTGGCCTGGAGGTATCTACACTTCACTCTGGCCAGACCTCAGCCCCTGGAGGCCCTGTCTTTTCTGAGATCCTCTCAAGTTATCTTAGGAGGACAACTGCTTCACCCCTTCATTTTGGGGGGTTTTTTTATTGGTTAATTTATTTATTTTTAGTTTTCAACATTTACTTCCATAAGTTTTAAATTTTCTCCCCCTCCCTCTGCGCTCCCTCCCCAAGACAGCCTGCAATTTGATATAGGCTCTACATATACATTCATAATAAACATATTTTCACATTAATCATGTTGTACAGGAGAATTATAATGAATGAGAGAAGCCATGAGAAAGAAAGAAAAAACAGAAAAAAGAGAATAGTCTACTTTGCTCTACATTCAGACTCCAGAGTTCTTTCTCTGAATGTGGATGGCATTTTCCATCATGAGTCCTTTGGAATTGTTTTAGGTCCTTGCATTGCTGAGAAGAGCTAAGTCTATCAAAATCAGTCATCACGCGCTGTGGCTGCTACTATGTATAATATCTCTTGGTTCTGCTCATTTCACTCAGCATCAGTTTATATAAGTCTTTCCAGGTGTTTCTGAAGTCCGCCTGTTCATCATTTCTTATAGCACAATGGTATTCCATTACATTCATATACCACAACTTGTTCAGCCACTCCCCAGTTGATGGGCATCTCCGCAGTTTCCAGTTCTTGGCCACCACAAAGAGAGCTGCTATAAATATTTTTTTACATGTGGGTCTTTTTCCCATTTCTATGTTCTCTTTGGGATACAGCCCTAGAAGCAGTATTGCTGGGTCAAAGAGTATGCACATTGTTATAGCCCTTTGGACATAGTTCCAAATTGCTCTCCAGAATGGTTGGATCAGTTCACAGCTCCACCAACAATGAATTAGTGTTTCAACTTTCTCACATCTTCTCCAACATCTATCATTTTCCTGTTTTGTCATGTTAGCCAATCTGATAAGAACAGGACTTTTGATTGGCTGCTGAGTTTGGTGTGCATTCAAGACACCTTAGTGCCAGCATCCATCTTGCCTGCCTGGCTACATTCAAATGATAAGAGAAGTCCTTAGGTGGTTTTGAGTGTCAATACCTTACCTTAGCCAGATCCAGTCTCCAGCTCATTATCCAGCCATCTCCAAGTCATTTAGTTGGCTCCCTGGCCATCATGCCCACCTTCTCCCTGACAGAAATTTGGACTCTACCTTGGGTTCTGATAAATGAGCTTTCACCTTTTCTTGCCCAGATCGAGTTGCCACCTCACTACCTAACCATCTAAAGATCTCCTTAAGCTCCCCAAAAACAGACTTTCTTGCTTGCTTGTATTTTCATCCCTAGTGCTTAAATGTAATTTCAAAAATATTCAAATTCAGTTATTAAGCCCTCAAAAATGTATAAGTCCTGTATAGCCTGTATTGGACTGCTTGCTATCTTGGGGAGAGGGGAAGGAGAAGGGGAAGAAGGAAGGTACAAAAATTTGGAACTCAAAATTTTATAAAAATGAATGCTGAAAACTATCTTTACATGTAATTGGTAAAAAATAAAGCACTATTAAGTAAAAAAGTATAAGTTCCTCTGCAGTGTATTGAAGATGAAAAAGCAAGAAACCCACAGTTCTCAAAGAATTGACATTCTAATGTTGTTCATCTTTTGTTTTCAAAGAGGACTGATGACATGATGTTAGGTTTAACCTTGGTTGATCAGTCCAATAAGAGTTTGGAAAGTTCTACCACAAGTCAGGTACAAGTAGTCCATTAGAACATTTGGGATGTAGATGTTTGTGGATTTGCATAGGTCACTTGTCCTGTGTGCCACTGCAGTTCTGCTTTGCTCATGGAGTACAGCACCTTCTTTGATGCAAGAATGCCATGCTGGGCAGTCCTGCACTGGCATCTCCCATGTCTTACAATTGATATTAAAGTTCTTTAGAGAGACCTTGAAAGTGTCCTTGTACCACTTCTGATTACCATGTGAGTGATTGCCTTGGGTGAGTTCTCTATAAAATAATCTTGTAGGTAAGCATGGGTTTGGCATTCAGGCTTCATGGCCAGCCTATCAGAGGTATACTCTCTGCAGCAGAGTTTGAATGTTTGGCAGTTCAGCTTGAGAGAAGACCTCAGTGTCAGGTACCTAATCTTGCTGGGTAATCTTCAGAATCTTCCTAAGATAATTCAAGTAGAAGGGATTTGGTTTTCTGGTGTGGCACTGATAGGTTTCAAGTCCAGGTTTCACAGGCATAGAACAGTGAAGTCAGCACAACAGCTCTGTAGATCTTCAGTTTCATAGGCAGCGCAAGATCTCTTCTCTCCCATACTTTCAGAACCCCTGAAATGCTGAGCTAGTTCTGGCAATTTATACATCACTCTAATCAGCAGTGTGGACATCCCTGGAAAGTCTACTGCCAAGGTAAGTGAACTTTTCCACAGCATTCAAAATTTCTTCATTTATTGTGACCAATGGTTCCACATATGGATGGTGCAATGCTTTTTTTTCCTGATGCTGCCTCCAAAGAAGATGAAAATGGCAAGGTCAGCTACCACTACTAATGGTAAACTATTCAACATGAAAAGGCTAGAAGCCAAGACCAGAGAGGAGGAAGAGTTGATGCTTGACTTTTTGTTTGCAGATGATTGTGCACTCAATGCGATCTCAAAGGCTGAGCTGCAACAGAGTGTGGATTGATTCTCTGCCACTTGAGCTAATTTTGGCCTGACAAATGATATCAAAAGCACAGAGGTTCTCTACCAGCCAGCACCACATCATCCATATGTGACATTGTAATAAGGAAAAGAGGGAGTAGAAATTAGATGCATACATAACTCATTAATACAAATTAGAATAAGATAAATAAGATAAAATAAGATAAAATAGTGCATATAAGAAGGACAATATGCTACGAAAGATTCAAGGAAGGAGAAAAGTCTCTTCCACCTGTCTCTGGTGTCTCCAGATCTTAGTGACACCAGGAACTGATAACTCTAGACTCTTCCTACCTCTTTCCAGTTCACCTCCTGCCCTTCGCCATAATTCCTCAGTCCCCACAGCCAACAACACTACCTTCTCAAGAATGAAAAAGGGAAAAAATCTTTTCCTGACATTATCAATGGCTATCTCTGATCATTAACGCCAGAGAACTGTGCTTCAAATATCAAAGTTATCTAGTCTTGTAATAAGAACATCAGCTAGCAAGGCGGGAAGAGTCAAGGGAGAAGGAAAAAGAGTGGCACAACCAGCCCTAACCTTCAGAACCCATTGCCACACTTTCAGTGCGAGCATTTACACCTCAAAAATAAGCAAATGGTGCAAATCAGGGCTCGATTTATCATATTGATTGCTAGACTTAAGAAAGTACTAATAATGTAGATAAAGCTTAAAAGTTTATGCTCATACATTTTTCCAGAGAGTCCAGTTTTTAAACATTTGTCAGCATCCTCTATTATTTCTCTATTAATATTATTTTAGCCCAGCAGAAATGCAGTATCAACTCTGTGCTGAAGATCCAGTCACTGCAAGCTAATAACAACAATACTGATGAAAACGATGACAATGATGATCATGATGGCGTCAGTGGTGGTGGTGGTGGTGGTGGTGGCGATGGTGGTAACTGGCATTTTATTACACAAGCAGTATGACTCAGATTCCTAGGTTTTGTTGGAAGCTATTTTAACTCAAAAGCCTTTTGTTATTAACCTGGGCTATTTGTGTTCCACTGTTCCCTTAAATGTTTGTTACATCACCTGTAAGAGATGTTTTCTGGAATGATTGGGAAATGATCTATATATACATCTTCCCTTGAAATGGAGTTCAGAATATTAAAAATTCAGGATCCTTCTCTTAGCAAATGTGTGTTGGCCTGGATTGGATAGGACTATACTGAGTTCAAAATGAACACCTTCAAAAGTACAAGACATGTAAGGTGTGGCTGGCTAAACAAAAATTCATCTAAAAATATTTAGGTGTTTTAATGGCCTGCAAACTCAATATGAGTCAGCAGTGTGCTATGGACATCTTAAGGAAGCTAATGCAATCTTAGATCAATTTATGAGAAACATCGTGTCCAGGAAAGGAATGTATTAGTAACTCTATATTTTAACCTAGTCAGACCACACCTCGGATATTGTGGAACTACGTTGTAGGAAGGATATATGAGTTGGGGGTTATCCAAAGGACAATCAAGATTGTAAAGGATATCAAATTAATGTTAAGATTTTTTTTCTCACCTTTCCTGGGCCGTATAGCCGAGGCCTTTGTTCATTTCCTGTCCATCTAATGTTCCCACAGTAACCACCTCTTTTGTTGTTGTTCAGTCACGTCCAACTCTTTGTAACCCCATGAACCAGAGCATACTAGGCCTTTGTATCCTCCACTATCACTCAAAGTATGGCCAAGTTCATGTTCATTTTTTCGAAGACACCACCCATCCCCTTTTCCTTCTGCCTTTAACCTTGCTCCTACAGAAAAATGTCCTGGATCTCTCTAGTCCTCTTTCATCCCCTTTTCCTTTTGCCTTTAATCTTGCTCGTACAGAAGGATTTCCCAGATCTCTCTAGTTTCTACCTCTTTACGAGTCCTATCCTGGCCTTTTCCTTGCCTCAGAACATCTTCCTCCCAAGACCTCACCACCATCTCTAACTTAACAGATGAACTGCAAGCCATACACACTACCAAATCTCTTGCTCCTCCCCTATATAATTTCTTTTACTCCAATCAATCTGGTCTATTCATTGTGCTCCACCCAAAGCATGTCATTCTGATATCATATATTTGTTCTTGTGATTCCCCACCCCTGCCATAGCCTATCTGCTTAACCAACTTTTAGGTCCCATCTCATCTCCCTACCTCTCTGAAGCTTTCCATCACCACTACAGTCCAGAATCCCTTCTCTCCTTGTCTAAACACCAGAATAAGGTCTCAAACTGATAGCATTACAGAAACTCCAAACCCTCAGGGGTACCCAAGAATCCTAAATGGGAGCAGTATCTAGCCTCAGTCTCAGAATCAATTCCTCAGTATGAGTTGGGATTAGGATCACCAGAATTTTTAAATTGGGATTAGGATCCCCAGACTTTTTAAGGGCTACAAATGAAGGAAAAAGTATTTATTAGTTGATTACTATGTTCCAGGCACTGTGATAGGTGCTGGGGATACAAATACAAACTAGCAAGACAGTTTCTGAGCTCAAGGAACTTACATTCTAATAAGGATAATAATGCATATGTGGAAGTAGTGGCCAGAGACAGAGCTAGAATTAACAGGGGGGACAGAAGGGAATGTATGTATATGGAAGGAGGGCATGAAGATGGCTAGGGAGGAGTATGGAAGATTTACTTATAGAGAATGCTGAACCGTCAAAACAGTCCCAAGGAAGTTGTCCACGTGTCTGATCAGAAATGGAGGTTGGAGCACAGGAGCTCCCCTCTTTTCACTTCATTCTTTGTGCTAGGTTTTGTGCCCCCATTCCTACCATCCTGCCCAACTCCCTCACCACCAGATTCTACATTTCTGAGCCCCTGTCAGGATGCCACAGATGTAAGATCAGGCTTCTCTGGGATCCTCATCTTGTTTCAAGGGTAAATCTATACCTTCTTTCAACTTAGAGATTCTACAATTATCTAAGTTCTCTACATACATGCTTCTATACAGAATCTGATGCATAGTAAACACTTCATAAATATCTTTTCATTCATTTATTCATCCTTTTGTCTTGATGTCTTGGATTCTGACTTCCTTGGAGTCTCCCTCTGTTTCTGTTTGCATCTGTTTGTATAAGAGCAATATAATGTAGTGGAAAAAGCCCTGTGTATCGTGGAGTCAAAAGACCTTGGTTTGGGTTGTGGTTGTAAAATTTACTAACCATACCATTGTAAACCTCTACTGAAATCTTACTCCAATACTTTACTGAGGCATGAAAGTGACCTGAGTTCTCAAAGGTTAAGCCAACAGAGTACAAATTCTGGCAGATCCATGCTAAGAAGGATTTCAGTATAGGTCTGATGATGGATTCATCTCAGGAGCTCATCACCAAGTTGGTTCAACAGTGGTAAATATTTTGGTCATAGAATTATCTACTACTTTTCTGTCTATATCTATAGTGAGGGTGACTCCACATTATAAAGACCACAGGTACCCCTAGGCTGCTAAGTGGCACAGTGGATAGAGTGAGTTGACTGAGAGTCAGAAAGATCTGAGTTCAAAATCCCTTACTGGCTGTATGTCACTGGACTAGTCACTTAAACTCTCTGTGCCTCAGTTTATGCACCTGAAATTGGGGTTACTAATAGCACTACCTCACAGGGTTGCTGTGAGGATGAAATGAGTTAACATTTGTAAAGCATTTTGCTACCCTAAAGCACTATATATAAATCCTAGTGAGTGGTGGTAGTGGTGGTGGTGGTGGTGGTGGTGGTGGTAGTGGTGGTGGTGGTGGTGGTGGTGGTGGTGGTGGTATTAGTAGGAGCAGTTTTATTGTATTGAGAGATCTTGAGAGAATCGTTGAACTTCTCTCTGTCTCAATTTCCTCATCTGCAAATGGGGATAAGACTTTCATTCCCCACTCCAAGGCTTATTATGAAGAAAGAACTTTGTAAATTGAACTATAAAGCTGCCTTCCAGGCCCTGAAGGACTATGTGTCCAGAAGGGAAAACCATGCACAACAGGAAGCAAACAAGCATTTATTAAGTGCCTACCATGCTCCAGGCTCTGTGCCAAGTGCTTTACAAATATCACATTTGATTCTCATGACAACTGGGAGGTAGGTGCTATTATTATCTTCATTTTACAGTTGAAAAAACTGAGGCAGACAGAAATTAATTGACTTTCCCAAAGACACTCTGCTAGGAAATGTCCAAGTCTGCATTTGAACTCAGGTATTTCTGAATTCAGGCCTGTTACTCTATCTAGCTGCCTTTGATATCAGGGGAAAAGCTCCTCACAATTGGAGGGATCCAAAAGGGGTTTGTGTGTCAGAGTGTCACTGACCTTCTGTGTCACTGTGTCAAAGAATCATGGGATCCCCCTTACTAAAAGTCTTCAAGCAAAGGCAAGATGACCACTTGGAAGCTAGCCAAAATTCTCCATGATTAGAAGTTGTTTGAGGGTTTCTGTGACCAAATATTTACCAGTACTGTTGAGCCAACCTGATGATCAGCTCCTTTGAATTTAGACAGGTTGGTCCTTGAAAAAGAGATGAGTCCATCATTAGACTTATACCGAAAGCCTTCTTAGCATGGATCTGCTAGATTTACTCTGCTGATCATAGAGGTTGCAGAAGGCATTCTTATTTAGGTATAGTTTAGATCAAAGAGCCTCTGATAACCCTCCCACCCCTGAGATCTTGTAATTCTGATATACCTTTGAACGATGAGGAGGAGGAGGAGGAGGAGGAGGAGACAACGACTACAATGATGATGTGTCCACCTTAGTCAAGATTGCTCAGTAAATGTCTACAGTTACTCTAGTCTCTGAAAGCCTCCAAATGCTTCAGTACAACTATATGACATGACTCAGAACAGGGAAAGGCAAGAAGGCCTCTTGGAGTCGAGGCTACAGCTATAGAAGGGTGAGTGACAAGGATCCATCAGGCAGGGCAGCAACCACAGTGCAGGGAGATGAGCAAGGATATGTCTGTTGGAGAGAAAGGGCTGGCTATTGGAAGTGGTGAAGGAAGAGAAGTTCTCAAAGGCAGGGTAGGTAGATATTTTCTAAGGTCAGAGGTGGAGGGAATAAGTGCAAGGGGACAGTCTGGGACAAGCAGCACTCCCTCTTATTTCCTCATCTTGCAACGTTTGTAGACCTTGCTACTTCTTGAGCCACACGTACCCAACTTGGCCCCTTGCCTCACCCTGTCCTTCCCTCCCTGGGCGGGGTCCTGTAAAGTTATATTTCTCAGAGTAAGGGTGAGGGTACAGGCAAGGATCAAGCACTTGGGGACAAAGATTGTTGGTAACAGCAGCAAATTCAAAAGCAGAGTGCCTGAGCAGAGTACCCAGGTATGTTTTAACGGAGCACCAGGGTCACTATTGAGAAGAAGCTTATGAGGTTGAAGGTGAGAGAAAAGACCAAAGGGCAAGGGGGTGGTAAATGACGGTATCCCTTAGCTGGGGGCCCAGAGGAGGAAGGGAGGACCAGAAGAAAAATCAGAGAGAAATGGGGAACTAAGAGGCTCAGCAAAACACAGAAGTTCCCTCATCTGTGTTCAGGGGGATAGGAATGGGAAAACAGGAGGAAACAAGATAGCTGCCTGCTTAGGATGCAGGGAATATGAAGGAAGGCATGAGAACCACCCCCGAATCAGGACTGATGTCCTTAGCAGCAAGAAGAATGAAACCATCCTAGACATTAGAGGAATATGGAGTTGGGAGTGAAGAGAGTCCCACGTCATGTTATCCTATTATTTTCTCAACCACTAAATGCTCTGTTTTCCGTATTGTATACTCATTCTCGCCCTACTTGCATAATTCATCTGAGCTGCAGAGCAGGGGGTGTTCTGGAGGAATGGGAGAGAGTGGACAGAGTTGGGTGGCAGAACTCAGGTTCAAGAAGCATTCAGTTGCTCAGGTCAGAGAACTAGGTCAGGTGCAGAGAAGAGAGGGCAGAGTATTTCTCCCCTTCCTCCTTCTTCCTCTCACCCACCTGCCACATTTCAAATCTGTTCATGACTATGTTTCTCTTAAATCTTCCTAAAATTCCTCTCATTGTGGCCCTTTAAGAAAGTATAAAGATGTTTAGGGGAAAGACTTGAGGGACAGCAGAAATGGAACTCATCTGATCTTCAGTGATGGAATGAGGTATCACCTTCCTCCTTCTAGCCTGGGATTCATATACCTATCAGCCATTTTGTTCCACTTTTATCAGATCCCACCAGAGTGGATCACAAAGCCCACAAAATCCTTTGAGTCCTTATTCCCAGCTAATGTCAGAAGAGCCACCAGGACAAGCAATAGGAAACCTCCGCTCCCCATAACCCCAAATTGGAAAGAAAAAGGAGAGGCATTGGACCCCAGAAGCCTAGATTAAAGTGGCACCAAAGAAACTTTGTTCACTAGAATGCCGATGCTTGCTTGGAAGGAAGCATGACTGAAATAAGTTGTCTTCCCTCCACCTTCCAAAAGTTTATTTGTGAATAGGATGTTAGCAACTCTGAAGGAATTCCCATGTGGGAGCAATGTTATAAATGGTGATTAGATTCCCAGACCAATCCACAAAATGCTGTTTAATCCATAATGTACCTAAAGTATACAGGACTAGTAATACTATTTCAACAATACCCACCTACCATGTATAATGCTTCTATCACTCTGAGGGTCTTCCTTCAGAAGCTGTGACTTTCCCAGAAGTAATAGACAAGGCCTGGGTCTCCATTGGCATGGAAGTTAGGAAGACCTAGGTTAATATTCCCAGGCACTGGTTCCTTGTGATTCCTTCACACCTCTCCATCTACAGAATGGGAGACACTCCTTTGGGTCAGTCACTACGAAAACATTCTGAATGGAGGAATCAAGAGCAAGGGTATTCAAGTGGAGTGAGGATTATATTCTCTCAAAGTCCATTAACGTGTATGTGTATGTGTATATACACACACACACACATATATGTACATGTATATATATGTAGCATTTTAATGATAAATGTTTATAAGTATAAGACCTCTCCATATGAAGATCAGTAACAATACTTTGGGGGAGAGGAGAACTAGAGGACCAGACCTGTGACTTCACTGGTATTGGGAATGGCCAGTGAAGAAACTCCCTCAACCAGTGTGGTAGATTGCTGATTCTATGGAGTTGGCTGGGTCACTGAATGTGACCTGCCCAAGGTAACCCAGGCAGTAGGTGTCATCCATAGGACTTGAACTCAGATCTTCCTAACTGTGAATCTAGATCTCTACCTACTCTGCCCCTGCTGCCTTAACCTCTCAATTCTATAAGCAACTACTTAAGATCATATGTTGCAGAATAGGTGCCAACTTCCATGAGTAGAGGGAGTTTCTTCAGCCAGGAGTCCCCTATAGCAGTGAGAAATCACATACCCAGTTCTTATTCCCTAGTAGAGGCACCTAGTTGAGCAATGGATAGAGCACCAAGCCTGGATTCAGGAAGACCTGAGTTCAAATGCATCCTCTGGCTTTAGTAGCTGTATGATCTTGGGCAACTCACTTAACCTCTGTCTACCTCAGTTTTCTCAACTGTAAAATGAAGATAGTAATAGCACCCACCTCTCAGGGTTGTTGTGAGGATCAAATAAGATAATATCTATAAAATCCTTAGCACAGTGCCTGGCCCATAGTAGATGCTATATAGATGCTCGAACCCTCCAAGCCCTCCCTACTCCTATCACTAATAGCAGGCATTTATATTGGCTTGGAAAGTCCTTTATATACATTCTCTCATTCACTCTTCATAACAATTCCTTGAGGCCCATCACAGAATCTCAGCATTGTGAGGGATCTCAGAGACCAACTTATCCAACCTGTTCCTAAACAAGAACCCTCTCTACAATATCCCTGACAATTGGCATCCAGCTTTTAGTCAAAGACCAGCCCAATAAGGTCTTACCCACCACCTCCTGACTCTCTTTTGGATGAGTCCAAACATTAGGAAGTTTGAGAGTCGGGGGGGAGCTCCCCTTATATAGAATTGAAATCTGTTCTCCGCAACTACCACCTACTGTCACTAAAGGTGTTTTTGTCCCCATTTTAGATATGGGGAAACTCAGGTGGAGAGAAGTTAAATATCACTAGAATTTGAGACCAGCTTTCTACTGACTCCTCTTTTTTTTGAGAGTTGAGAAGGAGGTGAATAATTGATGGAGGATGTCAAAAATTATTTTGAGGAATTCTGACGAAGCCCAATGGGCAATGAGGAATCAGCATTGGTAGAGCTTTCCACACGTGAATAGCATGATTGAATGGTACTTAGGGTACATTTTTCTTGTAATGGTATGGTTTGTGGAAAGGCTAGAAGCAGTAATATCGGGAGGCTTGTTCAGTAACCCAGGTGAGGACAGATGAGGTCTTAAACTGATAGAGAGGCTATAGAAATGGGAAATAGAGGCTAGACCAGGAAAACCTTGCAGAGGAACAAACATCAGAACCTGTAGATGGAGACATTGAATGATAGGGAAAGGGAGGAGAGGGGAATTGAAGCTAATTAAAGGTGTGGTCAGTGAATGAGGCCACAGCAGTGCAAAAAAGATCAGGGCATTATGCTAGGAGAGAGGAGACAAAGTAATATTCACGTGGCGTTAGGCAAGTCACTTCCCCTATCTAAGCCTCAGTTTCTTCATTTGTAAGATAAGGGAGTTGGACAGCTCCCTAAGTTCCCTTCCAGCCCTAACACTCAGGATTCAACAGAAGGCTAGCATTGGGAACCATATTCAGGATGACAAATGACATCATCAGCTTTGCAGGGCATGATGGGCAGAAAATGTGATACTCTGATGGTGGAACTTGATAGGAATTCATTCTTTCCCATAATATACTCATTTTGACTGCCCTGTTGTGTTTTAGAATGATGGTGCAAAGGCCCCTGGGCTTAGCCCAGTTGCTTGGAGGGCTGCTGCTGTTTCTGACAGTGGCAATGGCAGAGCACTCCTCCTGGAATTTGAGAAGCAAAGCAACTGTATTTGCAGACCTGAGTCCAGAGGAGCTGAGGGTGGTGTGGAGTTTCCTCTGGGCCAAAAAAGATCTGAAGCTAGCACCCTCCAAGGCTGGAATTATGGCCAAGAATTCCATATTCCTCATTGAGATGTTGATGCCCAAGAAGCACCAAGTGTTGAAATTTTTGGATGAAGGGGGAAGTCGTCCTGCACGAGAGGCTCGAGCTGTCATCTTCTTTGGGGCCCAGGAACATCCCAACATCACCGAGTTCGCTGTGGGACCCCTGCCTTGGCCCACTTACATGCGAGTGCTGCCCCCTAGGCCTGGGCATAATCTTTCCTGGGGATCAAGACCCATCTCATCTGTTGAATACGAACTTCTGTACCATACCTTGATGAATGCCATCATACCCTTACATCGTTTCCTCTGGGATACCAAAAGCTTCTGGTTCCCTAATTGCACTGACCGCTGTCTAACCTTCACTGATGTGTCCCCCAGAGGCTTGGCCTCTGGCCAGCGCCGCTCTTGGCTTATTATGCAGCGCTTTGTAGAAGGCTTCTTCTTACATCCCACAGGGCTGGAGCTCCTTTTGGACCATGAGAGTTCTGATCCTCAAGAATGGCGGGTTGAACAGGTCTGGTACAATGGGAAATTCTATGAGAGCCCAAGAGACTTGGCAGAGCAGTATGAGGAAGGGAAGGTCGATGTGGTGATCCTTGAAGATCTCCCTCCTAAGGGAGAGATGGGAGGGGGTACAGAAGAACAGCCCCTCTTTTCCTCCTACCAGCCCCGAGGTCACTTCCCTACACCCACTGCTATGTCTGGTCCCCACCTGGTTGAACCTCAGGGCCCACGCTACCAGTTGGAGGGCAATGCTGTGCTATATGGGGGGTGGAGCTTTGCCTTTCGAATGCGTACCTCCACTGGGCTACAAATTCTGAACCTGCGTTTTGGAGGTGAGCATATTGCCTATGAGGTGAGCGTGCAGGATGCAGTGGCCCTATATGGGGGCCACACACCTGCAGGTATGCAGACTAAATATATAGATGTAGGCTGGGGCCTGGGCAGTGTCACTCATGAGCTGGCACCTGGCATAGACTGCCCCAAGACAGCCACCTTCCTGGATGCCCACCACTTCTATGATTCTGATGCCCCCACCCACTATCCCAATGCCCTCTGTATATTTGAGATGCCCACAGAGGTGCCCCTACGACGCCATTTCGACTCCAACTTCAGTGGTGGCTTCAACTTCTATGCGGGACTCGAGGGCTATGTGCTGGTTCTTCGGACAACCTCAACTGTCTACAATTATGACTACATGTGGGACTTCATCTTCCACCACAACGGGGTGATGGAGGTCAAGATGCATGCTACAGGCTATGTCCATGCCACTTTCTTCACACCTGAAGGGCTGCGCTACGGAACTCGCCTCCATACTCACCTGCTGGGCAACATACACACTCACTTAGTGCACTACCGTGTTGACCTGGATGTAGCAGGTAGGACTTTGGGGTCCAAATAAGACAAATGCTAAAGGGCAATTAGACATCCCTCCTACAGCTGATCTAGTCCCTTGAACTTTCAATAATTTTCCAGTAAATGAGAAAGTGCAATGGTAAATGCTCCTGAAAGCTCCCATAATAGCCTTGAATGTGGCATTCAACCTATTTGGCCAAGATTGGCCAACTGGATGGCAAAGTCAGAAGTAAACAAAATTACAAATATGGCTTATCTGCCTGAATGGCAGGTCGAGTGAGAAAGAACAAGAAGCTATAGAAGCCTCCAGGATGCTCTTTGGTGGTATAAACTGTAGCCTGAGAGAATGGGATGGAACTTAGTATACTGTGTGACACAGAGTGCATTGTTACAACCATCATCATTATTGGTATTATGTCTCACTCTTTACATCCTACTTTTCAGGTTACAAAATGTTCTCCTTGCCACAGTTCTATACAAGGGGGTAGTTCAGGGGTTTTTTCAAGGGGACCGTTTTATCTGAATAGGTGATCTTTTTTGGTTGTAGGGAGTTCACTGGCATGGCAACTTCCTCCAATGAAGATGATCACAAATTCTCTTTAATTTATGGTGTACAGAGTTGCCTGGGGCAAAGAAAGGTTAAGTGACTTTCCTATGGTCACACAGCTAGTATGTCAAGTGAAGCCAAATCAGTAAGAATTTATTAAGTACTTACTATGTGCTAGGCATTGGATAGGTAGGCAGTGCAGTGGTTACAGTACCAGGCCTGGAGTCAGAAGAACCTGAGTTCAAATTTGACCTCAGATACTTACTAGCTCTCTGACCCTGGGCAAGTCACTTAACCCTATTTGCCTCAGTTTCCTCATCAGAAAAAATGAGCTGGATGAAGAAATGCCAACCACTCTAGTATCTTTGCCACGAAAACCCCAAATGCGGTCACAAAGAATGACTGAAATTTCATGATTTCATAACCGAAAAATTAATGAAAATACATGCTAGGCACTGGGAATACAAAGAAAAGCAAAAACAATCTCTGTGTCAGAGACAGACTTGAACTCAGGACTTCTTATCTCTAAGGTTAGATCACTATCCACTATACATTTCCTGTGTCAGAGACAGACTTGAACCCAGGACTTCCTGTCTTCAAGACCAGCTTACTATCCCTTACAACACATTGCCCTTTTTCCCATGTAATTATCATATTGCATTTTGTACTATAACATATGTGCATGTCATTTCTTCCCTAGTAAATTACATGGTCCTTTAGGGTAAGGACTGTATATTATTTATTTTTGTAACTTCCTCAGAGCTTAGCAAAATGCTTCACACACAGTAGGTGCTTTGCCTATGTGTGTTGAACTGAATTAAGTCTGAGCAGGAGTTCTTAACATTGCGTGTGTGTGTGTGTGAGTGATGGACCACTTTGATAGTCTGGTGAATCCCAGAGATTCCTCAGAATAATGTATCCTGATTTTAGAGATGATGAGACTGAGGTTCAATGACTCCCAAGGGTAACCACCTCATAAGCGTCAGAGCTGGGATTTGAACTCAGGTCTCCTGACTTAAAGTTCAGTGTCCTTGTTGAATTACATAATATAGAAATAGAGCCATTTCCAGATGGAAACTTCACATTAGGTAGCTTCATTGTACTCTTTGGTCTCCAAGGATGGCAACTAACCTTGTGCCATCTTAAGCACAATGAAAAGATAGAGTCATAACTTGACTACTTTGCCCCAGAGCAACTCAGACAACTGGAGGAATAAAACGCAGTTTTTGCAACAATCTCAATGCCTTGAAGTTGGCCAGAATAGTGGCAGAATCAATCTAGCTGAGAATCTTTGAAGACCTACCCTGCCCAGCCCAGATTCCCACATTTTAGTTTAGTCTCCCCTGGAATACAGCCAGGTAAACTGAGGTCATGTGGATGATGTGGTGCACATAGAGTTGTAGAGTTCTATACTAAAAGCATGAGGACAGCATTGAGATTAAGGCTAAGGGCACCTGAAATAGAGTAGAAAAGTAGCTTTTCCCTTAGGGGGAAAAGCTGGGCACAAGTTCATGGATGCCAAATTTTAAGAACCACCCAGTCCCTACTCTGTGAAAATCAAACTAATTACCTAATCTTGCTGAGTACAGAATATAATGATGATGAGGTGGAGGAAGAGGAAGAGGAGGAAGATAACTAACATTTGTATAGCATATACTATGTGCCAGGCGCTGTGCTAACTACTTTACAAATATTATCTCATTTGATCCTCACAACAACCCTGGGAAGTAGGTGGTATTATTATTCCCATTTTCCAGAAGAGGAAGCTGGACGAAACAAAGATTAAGTGGCTTGTCCAAGGTCACATAGCTAGTAAGTGTCTGAAGTAGCACGTAACTCAGATGGGGGCAATTGTCACACATAAATTGTTAGTGTAAAGAGCATGGTTTCTATTCCTTCTATTATTCTAACCTCATAGGCCCCAAGGGCAGCCTCTGGACAAAGTAAATGCTCAGGCTGTGCTGTTAGCAATCAGGTTATATGAATTATGAATGAGGTCATAGGGTAAGATGAAAAAGATCTAAAAGGCAGAGGTGTGCTGGTAAATGTTTAACCTGGGGGGGCAGAATTGCAGAGGACACACGTCTAACTGTAATCAACACTATTAACATTTTCTCCATCACTGTCTTAAAGGTAAACAATCAGCAAGATAATAAAGCAAGCCCTGATTCATAGTTTTTGCTGATATTTGAGGTATAAATGCTCACACTGAAAATTTAACAATGGGCTCCTCAAGCCAGCTCCAGCAGGCCATTGCTTTAAAAATGTCAAGTCTGGCTTCCATTCTTTCTACAGATGAGAAAATTGTGGCATAAAGTAGTTGATTGACTTTCTTCAGGGTCACATAATGAGTGTTCGAAGAAGGATTTGAACCCTGATCTTTCTGTCTCTAGGTAGGATTTGTAGTATGTTGCACCTCATTGAGACCAGCTCGTTCCTCATGTTCCTCTTCATTCTCCTTTCACACCACCCAGGCACCAAAAATGGCTTTGAGACAATGGGGATGAAGCTGGAGAATATCACCAACCCCTGGAGCCCAGGACACCAAGTGGTGCAGCCAATTCTGCAAAAGACACCGTGCCACCGGGAGCGTCAAGCAGCCTTCCGCTTTGGCCGGAAGCTACCCAAGTACCTGCTGTTCACCAGCCCTAAGAAGAATCCCTGGGGTCATAGCCGTAGCTACCGGATACAACTCCATTCCATGGCTGACCAAGTGCTCCTTCCTGGCTGGCAAGAAGAACAAGCAGTCACTTGGGCCAGGTGAGGGAAGGATCCCAAAGCATGCTGGTAATGGGAGAGAGCCTTCTCTTACTTGGGAATTCTTCTCCTGGGGTCTGTGGGTAGATTTCAGGGAATTCATGAACTTGAATGGGAAAAAATTACATCCTTCTTTCTATATAATTAGTTTCCTTTGTAATTCTATGTATTTAAAAATATTATTCCAAGAGGGAGTTCATAGGCTTCACTGGACTACCAAAGGGGTTCCATGACACACAAAAATGTTAAGAAGACCTGCTTTAATTTAATTCAGTTCACTACACATTGGTAAAACACCTACTGTGTGCAGATCATTGTGCTATGCTCTGAGGGAGTTACAAAGATAAATATGATACATTCCCTGCCTTCAAGAAGCATGTAGTCTACTAAGGGAGAAGAGATACGGACAAATGCTTTTAATACAAAATGTAATATGATAAGAGTGTAAGGGGGAAATAAAAAGTCCTATGACAAGCCTGAGGGAGGAGAGATCATTCCTAACAGGGGAGGATCCAAGAAAGCCTCACAAATAAGATTGAACCTTGAAGAATAAGCAACATTTCAATAGTCCAAGATGGTAGGAAGCACATTTAAAGAGTAAGTAACTTTATAAGCAAATTCATGGGGACAGCAGTGTGAAAAGAGTTCAGGAAACAGTGAATGGTCCAGCTTGGCAAAAATCAAAAGGCACAGTTATCCCTTCCCCATAGGGGGTTAGGGGTGCACAATGTGGAAATTCTGCATAAAAATTTTTGGCTCTCCCTTTGTAGCAGAGAAGAAGTCTGAATTTTTTTTCTTTTTCTTTTATGGGGTGTTTACAGTGCCTTATTGTAAAATCTGGGTTGATATTATATAATACTGTATGTATACTTTATATATTTCTGAGTTTCTAAACTTTTTCTGTCACCTGCTAGCCTTCACATGTCATCTATTGCTCCCACAAAAGTCCCAAAAAATTCCCATTTAATTTTTTATGCTGACCCATACTATATCAAAACCTTGATGGGGAAAGTCACAATGTAGAAGGGATAACTATACGTCAATCATTCAGCAAGCATTTGCTAAGCTCCTTCTCTGTGTCAGGCATTGCTGAGGGATAGAAAGACAAAAACCTCTTGCCCTCAAGGATAGGATATTTGGAGGAAGGAGAAGGGCAATATATACATATATAAGGATAGGGACTGGACCTGTGATTTCATTGGTATAAAGAATTCCCTGGTGAGGAAACTTCCTCTACCAATGCTAGTCAGCATATTCTCTTCAGTTTATCTTGTTGGGGTACCTTAAGAGTACATTGAGAAGTTAAGTGACCTGCCCAGGGTCACCCAGCATGTATGTGTCAGAAATAGGCCTTATACTTAGGTCTTCTTGACTTCAAGACCAGCTTTCTCACTCCACTAACCATTGGCACGAGTGGGATAGAAGGCAACTAGGTGGTACAGTGAAATGAGTGCTGGACCTAGATTCAGGAAAACCTGAGTTTGAATCTAGCCTCAGATAATTACTAATTGTATGACCCTGAAAAGTCACTTAACTATTGTTTGCCTCAGTTTCCTCAATTGTAAAATGGAGGTAAAAATAGCACCTACCTCCAGGGTTGTTTTGAGAATCAAATGAGATAATATTTATAAAGCACCTAGCACAGTGTCCGGCACATAGAAGGTACTATATAAATGTTAGCTATTATTTTTTTATTTCTATTATTAGATAGTCATTGGAAGGATTAGGAAAGTCTTTATGGAAAAGGCAGCATTTGAACTAAACTTTGAAGCCAAGAGGCAGAAGTCAGCCAAGAGCTCATTCCTAGCATGGGGGTTAACCTGTGCAAAGGCCCAGAGGTGGGAGATGGGATACTGTTCATGAGCAACAGTGGGAAGGCCAGTTTGACTGTACCATAGAATTTTCAAAGGGAGCACTTTGTAATAAGGCCTGAAAGGTAAGCTGGCACCAGGTTTTAATGGGTTTTCAGATGCTGGAGCAGTTTCTATCTGTTCCTGGAGATAATAAGAAACTATACTTTAGTGAGTATGGGGAGTGACATAGTCAGACATGGACCTTGATTGTGGAAGACCTTGAATACTACTAGAAAAGGTTCTTGGATGCTGTAAGCAAATGAAGGTCTTGGAATAGAGAAGTTACATGATTAGAGTTTCATGTTAGAAAGTTTTCACATTGGAAAGAAGATTCTTCCTCACAGAACCACCATTTTTTTAAAAATAGTATTTTAATTTTTTAAATTCATATATATAGAGAGAGAAACAATTTTTAGCATTCATTTTTATTCAAGTTCCAAATTTTTCTCCCTCCTTTCCTCCCCTCCCCTCTTCCTAAAATGGTAAGCAATTTGATATAGGTTATATGTGTGCAATCATGTAAAACATTTCCATATTAGTCACAGTTGTGAAAGAAGAAACAGACCAAAAGAGAAAAAACACACAAAAAAATATAAAGAAAGTGAAAATAGCATGCTTCAATCTGCATTCAGAGTCCATCAGTTCTTTCTCTGGATGTGGATAGCATTTTCCATCATGAGTCCTTAGTAATTGACAGAACCACCAACTTAAGGAAGTGCCCAGGCTAATCATGTTCACTATTTCACTCCTCTCCCCCAGCTTTGCTCCTGACTCTCCAAACTTCTTTCAAGTGCCCCCAACTAGGCACTTTCTCCCCTCTCCAGCCTCAACTTTTTCAGCTTCCTTTTATGGTTGTCATCCCCATTAAAATATAAGCTGATTGAAGGCAAGGACAGTCTTTTTGCTTGTATTTATATCCCCAGCATTTAGCATAGCAACTAACACATGGTAAGCATTTAATAAGTGTTTGCTGATTTGACTCTGACAGCAGTAGAAGACATAAAATTGAAGTAAAGAGAGAGAGAAGTCAGAGAAAACAACCACAAGGCAATTGAAATATTTGGGGGTTTGTTGTTTTGGTTTATTTGGGAAGGTTTTTGCTTTTAAATTTAGAAATGTATTCTGTTTAATCTAGACATTTGGTATATCTTTATTTTAAAAAAAAAGCCAAGACAAAAAAAGTGAAAAACATAACAAAATCTGTACCCTTCCATTTTTCAAACAGTACTGAAAATTCCGTATACTAAATGGAAGAAATATGACCAGACAGGAATTATACTATTAAGATAAAGTATAGGCCTGATCTAAGAATGGGAAGGAAAGGACAGAAATTAGGCATACTATAAGTATAGATTAGCTAGGACTTGACAACTGATTAGCAATAGGAAGTAAAAAAGAGAGGTCAAAAATAACCTCCTGGGTTCGAGTCTAGGTAACTTGGAGAATGGTTGTGCCATCAATAGAGGAGGAAGGACAGGTTAAGATTGTGAAGGGACTGTAACTAGTCCATTTTTTGGACATGTTGAGCAGACAGAAAGACATCCAGGCAAGGATTTATATTAGGGAGTTGGTGGGAAAAAGAATAAGGCTGGAGATTAAGGAGGCATCTATAAGGAAATGAAGAAAAGGGTGTGTGGGATTGGGGAGAGGTCCATAGCCTCAGAGTGGACTTGGAGGTCCCTCACTAATAGCAGCCTGCTTGACTGGGAAGGGCTAGAGGCCACCCCAGCATTCTAAACTTCCTGGTTTCCCTCCTGGCTTGCAGGTACCCTTTGGCAGTGACCAAATACCGAGAGTCTGAACTGGTTAGCAGCAGCATCTACAACCAGAATGATCCCTGGGACCCACCTGTGGTTTTTGAAGAATTTCTACGCAACAATGAGAACATTGAGAATGAGGTACAAATTCCATTCCATCCTTGGCTGACCCTCTCCCTATTCTTTAGAAGCCCTGTCTTCAGGCCTAACTCCTTGACTTTGATATGTTACCCTAATATCCTGGGCTTGAACCAGTTCCCTCTCCTCAGGGAAGCTTTCTGTGTAGTTCGACCAACCAATACGTCTGGCCTCCATACAAAAAGAAAGAGCACTCTTTCTTTGGATTGAGAAGAACTTAATTCAAATCCTTCCTACTTACTACTTTCGTGAATTTGGAAAAGTCACTTAGGTTCCATGGGCTTCCATTTCCTCAACTGTTCAAAAATCCAGATGGACTCCAAGATCCCTTTCAGCTCCAGAGCTATGATCCTACATCTCTCTGAAGGACTTTGGAAATTCCAATTTTATTATCAGGCCAAAGGACTGAAACAGAGTTGGGAAGAAGAAATGTGTTGGGGAAGTCTCTTGGCCCTTATACATGGATAAGGTCCAGAGGTCATTACAGGGTTGACCCTTAGTGTAACATTGAGCCTAAGTATCAATATAGGAAGTCCTTTGGAGTTAGTGGGATATTTCTGGAAACAATCCATGCCCAGCAATGTCCTATTTCCCAAATCCCAATATCCTGCTCTGTCCTCATTGCCAGCCTTATATAACTAACTGACTCCCATTCCTTTCTTCCCACAGGACCTGGTAGCCTGGGTAACAGTGGGTTTCCTCCACATCCCACACTCTGAGGACATCCCTAACACAGCCACACCCGGCAACTCTGTGGGCTTCCTGCTCCGCCCTTTCAACTTCTTCTCTGAGGACCCATCTCTGGCTTCCCGAGGGGTTGTCATTGTGCGGCCTCAAGCCAAAAGACCCAACCATATCCAGCGCTGGACCCCAGATAATGTGGAACACTGTTGGAAACCCTCTCCATTCAAATACAATGGCACCTACAGGCCTATGTAATAGAGTCTCTCAACTCCCACATAGAATCCTAAGCCTCTCACACATCTGTCTATAAACACGATCAGGGCCCAGCTTCACAGTTTCTTCTTTCCCATGATTCATTCCATTGGTCATAATTCTTCTTTACAACTTGACTATCACATAAATAAGCTTAATGCAAAGTTACACGTAGAAGATATATCGGATGCCACACCATCTTGGGGAGGGAGTGGGGGAGGGGAGGAAGAAAATCTGAAACTCAAAATCATGTGGAAATGAGTGTTGTAAAATAAAAAATCTTAATAAAAATAGAAAAAAAAGAAAAATTGAATGTGTAATCTAACAAAGTAACCAAATCACCTGGTTTTGTCCCCTTCTGAATTTCTGTTTTCTGTTGTTTTTAATGTGTAATTGCCATTTTAAATATATGTGTGTATGTATGTGTATATATATATATATATATGTGTGTGTGTGTGTGTGTCAGCCCAATCTCCTTTGCAAATAAAACACTGTTTCAAAAGTAAAAAGAAAAAGAAAAAAAGAAAAGGGAAGAAAAGGAAAAGGAGAGACATGTGCATACACTCTCATAGAAGAGAAAGATAAAGAGAGAGAGAGAGGGAGAGAGAGATGATTTTAATCTCACCTGGGTTGTTAAAGGAAAACTCTCCAATCCCATTCTGAATGTAGTCTTATGGCCTATCAAATAAACTCCTTCTTATGGGTTTTTTATTCCTCACTCTCTTCTCTACTCATTCGCACTGATCTGTTCCTCTGCCAACATCATCACTCAAATCTTAGCATTTTTTGCTTATTCTCCCTTCACTCTCTGATCCTTCAACCATTTTGTTTTCTTAGACAGGCTGACCTATCCCCATCTGCCAAGCTGCATTATTCTGTTCTATACAACTGGGCTCATTCAGCCCTTCAGGGACTCTGACTAAACAGAAGCCCCAACCTGAAACATACAGTTAAACTTATCTGCCCCAGCAAAGTTAGCCCCTTCCCACCAACCAGTAAGTGTACATATGAGAATTGTTTCTTTCCTGTGTTAATTGCATAGTGAACAACATCTGGGGCAGGGGGGTGGGGAGGGAAATAAGGAGAAACACTGACAGAAAAAAAAAAGAATGAAAGGATGAGGAAGTAATACTAGCTGTGTGACCCTAGGCAAGTTACTTAACCCTGGTTGAGAGAAAGAGAGGGGGAGGAAGGAAGGAAGGAAGGAAGGAAGGAAGGAAGGAAGCAAGGAAGGAAGGAAAGAAGGAGGGAAGGAAGGAGGGAAGGAAGAAAGGAAGGAAGGAGGGAAGGAAGGAAGAAAGGAAGGAAGGAAGGAAGGAAGGAAGGAAGGAAGGAAGGAAGAAGGAAGGAAGGAAGGAAGGAAGGAAGGAAGGAAGGAAGGAAGGAAGGAAGGAAGGAAGGAAGGAAGGAGGGAAGGAAGGAAGGAAGGAAGGATGAGGAAGTAGATCTGCATATCCTCATGGGAGACATCCCAATACATTGGATACCAAATCTTATCTTATTCTGTGTGATCCCTTTCACCAGAACAGCTCCTCTAGAACTTTTCTAGGTGTCTATTGTCAGTGTTTTATTACTCCTTCATTTTTACTCATTCATTTACTCATTTTACTCATTTACTCATTACACTTCACTATTACTCATTTCACTCTTGCTCACATATTGATGAAAAGAACTGGAGGAAATCATAAAGCTATGTCAGTGAGCGTGTCCACTACAAATTTATATTATCTAATCTCAACTGGACACTCATTTCAGAAAAGCAAATACTCTATTCCTACCTAATTTACCATCACTCTCCAAGGAAGCTATTGCAAATATTCTCCTCTTTCTTCAGGTTTCCTATGACAGAAGCCCAATATTCTAATTCACAGACCAATTCTATACCACATTACCTCCCCCTTTCAAACACACACAAATACACAGACCCATTGTGAGTCCAGACCACTCACTATACAACCTAGATGGCTATTTTACTCTCCACTACAAAAATAAATTTGTTCTCACCTCAATCCATGGTTCTTTGTCCCTGTTAATCAACCACTGGCTTATGTATTTAATTATTTTTTAAAACTAGAAATTAGCACTGCTTATATTATTTGCTTCTAGTAGTTTCCCCAAATACCAAATATCTGCCCTTCATTGAGCAACTATCGCATTCTGTAACAAAAAAACACTGGCTCCCTGACCTATGAATCCATGGTGAAAGAAACTAAATTCCATCCCCAGGTGTCAGAGGTACCATATTGCTACCTTCCTCTCCTTATCCTAGGAGGTTCTCCTCTTACTTCTCTGTTCATCTCTCATTTATCTCTAGCTTTATTGTCCCAAGCTATTAGATTTTTTTCTGATGCCTGACTTCTATTCCAGACACCTTCTTTTAGCAGACTTTCACTGGACGCTCTACTATCCGAATGCAATTTTCATTCCTTCCAAAGGTTATATGGCTGACATCTAAGTTGAAGTGAACACAACAAATTCTACTTCATGCTTGGCTTTTTTCCACTTATTTCCCCCTCCCCCATCCTCCAAATCCTCTTCCTCCCTTTCTTTCACTTCTTGGGACCAGGAGCTCAGTCAGAGCCCAGAACCCCGACAATATCTGCTACCAACTAACTCGTAGCCATGGATGCTTAAGAACCTGCTGGCATGGCTGCAGGAAGAGTGTGTGGTTCTTTGAGCTTAATAGTTCATGATATACTTGAAAACAATAACAATTCAGTAGTGGAAAATGCTTTTAGGGTGCTGAATCAAAGGTTTTGCAGAATGGATCTATCTATTATACAATGTGGATTCTAATTATACCAGGAGATATGGCTCTCCCATCTCTCTCGAAGACCAAATATTCTTAGAGTAGATAAGGATAAGTTTCCAACTCTATCTGGGGGAAAAGGCCTGTATTGAATTGATTTCAACTGAGATCTAAGTAGAGACTAAAGCCAACCAAGTACGTCTAGGATTCAGGCCAATGACTTTACTTAACCTTCACTCAGAAGCTGTCGGTAACGTCACTCACTGGGAGCTATCCAGGGTACTAGGGGCATCACCTCACTGTTCCAGGTCTAATTTGATTGAGCCTCACCCTGTTAACATCAACTAACCCTTAAGTCAGTCACCTGTATCAACCCATTTCTGGTCTGATCTAACATATTTTGTGTCACTGGCCTGCACTAACCTATGTCTTACCGGATTCTGGCTACTGCCTAATCTGCTTTTTCCATCCTTCCTTCCTTCTTTCTTTCACTTCTTGCTTCCTTTTCTCCTCCTTTCCCTCTGTCTACATAGGGAATCATACTCTCACATGTGGGTGCTCTGGCCAAAGAAATATGAATTTGATCTCCTAAACCTCACAAGATATTTTGGGGTTTGGGAGCTAGATTTTTTTTTCTCTTCTCTAGTTATTTATTTATTCTATCGTTCAAAAAAAAACCCTTGAAACAATGAACTCTTTTGTCCCATGTAGTTTCATTTGTTATTTCTTGAGATATGGCCCTGCAAAACTAGGCTTTGATAAAGCCATTGGGATTCAAATGGAGCCACTTGACTATGCCTTAAACCCAAATCACTCTGACTCTCACTGATTGACCAATAATAAGCCCCAGTCCAAGCCTCACTTGGTCATTGTTTGGATTTTGATGGCTCAGAGTGAGTATAAATAGCAATTGTTTCTATTCTGGCCAGAAACCCTGAGGGTCTTTCTCTCCCATATTGATTTTTTTTGAGTAGGCAAACCAGGCCATCTTTTGCCTTATTTCTCACCTAGCCTTAAATCACTGAATGGGTATTGCCTCAGACAAATCGAGATCTGGGAAAGAGCTTTAAAAGGCCAAGGTCTCCCATTGCATCTGGGGTCATCTCCAGTCATCCTGATCTATGTCTTGCCACTAGACTCAGATGACTTTGGAGGAGAGAATGAGGCTGATAACTTTGCACAGCCTGCCTCACTTAAATCCAATTCACTTGCAAGTCAAGACATCACCCTCCTGATGTCATTGCTCCTCTTCAAGAACAAAGGATGAACAACATCTGCTTTTACTCATAAAATAACAACCCAGTTTTTCTTATTCCTGTTGGCTTTATTGACATTATCTACTTATTACTCCATTCTTAACAGAAACACAATCATTTATTGCATTTATACAAAAGTCCTTATTATGATCTAGGGGCAACCCTCAAAGTGGAATGCAAGTTCAGATTCTACCATGATAATAACACTTCATGCACAAGTCTGGAAACATGTTATGACTGCTTTCTGAGGACTGGAATAGCTATAGAAAGGCCTTTACCAATAGGCTGGTCACTTCATGAAGAATTCTTTAGCTATGGCACCCCATGGAACAAAGAAAGTAGAAACCATCTTTCAGTCCTGTGTAGCCTCATTTCACTTTTGCAATAATGGTGGCAGAGTGGTAGAAAAAAGAAAGGAGGGTGCTAAGAATCACAGTTTTGGGGCTGCCCGTGAATTATAATTTAGCCGCTGGCACTCTGTTTAGTGTATGATTTTTGTCTACTGACAAACAAGTAGACGTACACTAGACAAGCTAAATCATATCAATCCTGACATGTTTCACTATAAATGAAATTAGATGACAAAAGGTAGTTACAACTAAATAGAAGAATGGCTCACAATTTGTCCTTAGAGAGACAAAGAATTTATAAAAGGAATAAGTGATATGGGTTTAATTGTGTAACTGAGGGCAACAAGAAAGGCTACTTCACAAAATATTTGGTCATCTCATATGGTTGTAGTAGTGGTTGTCCTTGTTGTTAAGTAACAGTAGTTGTTGAATAGTAGTAGTAGCAGCAGCAATAGCAACACCAGTAGTAGCAGTAGCAACAGTAACAGTAGTAGGAAATAATAATAATAAATAACTAGCATTTACATAGCACTTTAAGGTTTATAAAGTGCTTTACAAATATCACAACAACCCTGGTAGATAGGTGCTATGATTATCCCATTTTACAGATGAAGAAAATAAGTCAGAGGCTAAGTGATCTGTCCAGGATCACAGTCAGTTAGTGTCTGAGGCCAGATTTTGACTTAGGTCTTGCTGAAACCATGATAGCATGAAGAAAGACTACCAAGAAGACAATTACAGCTTGTGACAACATCTGTTGCAGAGGGTAAAAAGGTAAAAGAAATTCTATGAAGAACTCAGCAAGAACCTCTCCAAGTTAAATCAGCAATACTTTAGTACTCAATGACTTCAATTCAAAGGTGGCTAGGAGGATGGTAAATACGTACATATATATGTATATGTGGGGGGGGGGTACACACATACAAATGAGAAAGATATCTGAATGTGTGCGTGTGTGTGTGTGCATGTATGTGTGGAGAGAGAAAGAGAGAGAGAGAGAATTCAAGAGTAAGAAATGAGAGAGGATATAGCCTTTCAATCTTTCCAGTCCTCCCTCTCTCTCCTTAGATTGTACTTCCACTGAGTAAAATGTGCTTTTTATGTCGAGTAAATGAGTTTGAAGGAAGTGCCCTAAATCTTTGTAATCCTAGAATATTCTTTTAAAACATATATTCCCTGGGATGGGAGGGTAAAACCAATACATTGATTTAATAGGTCATGTCCTTCTCTGTTTCATAGCAAGACATGCAATTAATAATGAAAAAGATTTTAAAAAATCATAGTAAATAAGTAAAATAAGTTAAAAAAAAGTAAATAAGCAAAGTAAACTATGCAATATCATGTCAATGATTTTACCTGTGTGGGGAAGCTCTTAGTGTGGCACAACTACTCTGCACCTTAATAACCATGTCCTAGAATATCCCATAGGAGCCTAGATGTTAAGTCACTCGTCTAGGGCGTCTCGTGACTAGTGAGGATCACATGTGAGAACTGAACTGAACTTTTTCCAAAGCCAAAATTTTATCTACTATATAGTACTTACATCATGATGATGATGATGGTGATGATAACAGGTTGGAAAAGGAGTAGTTTGAATCAATATCAAGATTTGTTTTTCCTTATCTACATGGTGAATACAGTAAATAAATATCCAATATCTATATAAAAAAATAAATGAGAGAGGAAAGACCAAAAGCTTATAGACAATACAGAAGTTTCACTTTACAGCTATAGCTCATGAATGCTTTCTTCAAGAAGATGGTCAATAGGTACTAGACATGGTAACATTGCCAAAAAATGAAATTTCTCATTTTCTAAGACAAGAAACAGCTAATTACCAAAGTGGGAGTTATTTCAAAGTCAGATGTCTATGTTCAGTAAGACTGTCAACTTGTTGGAGTAATGATCAAAATCAACACCAAATGAGAAGAAGAAAGAAAAATTAGCATTAGATATGGCTTGCATCTGGGACAACTCTAACCTGAATTATATAAGACATAAATGCTGAAAACTAGAAAGTGGCTAAAAGAGTGAAAGCCAATATAGACTATCACTATTTCTTTGGAGGTTTAACTAATGTAAATAAATTGCCACATGAAGACCAAAAAAAATCTACTAACTGCCTCAGTCAGAAAATGCTTGTTTTCCTTGCCAGCAGAGAATTATGGTACTCAAGATCAGCAGTAGTTTAGAATATAAACGTCTTATAGAGAGGATTGTAGAAATTTTGAGCAGAATAGCCTCATAAAACAGTAAGAATCTGCAAAAGAAAAAACAAATTTACAAAAAGGCTTGTTGAGAGACCCAATTAAGCCAGATCAGCTGAGGGCATTTAAGGATGAAACTGGATAAGGAAGAAACAAGGGGAAATGGAGGAAAAAATCTGACAACAGTTTTGTAACAAAGTCTTTTCTCTAACAATGACAGTGGAGTGATTACATTTGAACCCAACATCATAGTTTCCAGTGTTTTACATAAGCAAGTGGAAGTTGCACAAAATAAACAAATACGAGAAAAGCAGCTAGACCAGACCATTTATATACAGAGGCAGTCGGTGTTGGTCATTTTAATGGCGCTGAGGAATGTGGAAGCCTGGAGTGTATCTGAAATAAGGAAAGATAGGAAATACTTGGAAAAATCATGGAGCTTATAATTACAAAAAAAAGCAGTTGAGAAAATATCAGTTAACACTGAACCATATGCTTATTTTGCTGTCACTACAAAATCTTTCAAAGTATCAAAGGCATCCTTGATGAAGGGAACTGGCAGCCTGACATGGTGGTAGTGTACATCAGAGAATGTCTTTACAGTCACTTAAGGGTATAGAGAATACAAGATCCCACTGTGCTTGTTCGCTTACTCTAAAAAAGGCATTTTATTCAGTAGAGCAAAGCCCAGTCTTAAAATCTCTCTTCCAACAAAATATTTCCCATGCACACATTAAAAATCATAAAATACATATTCAGAGATATGACAACAGCAATAACTTTGTTTA
This sequence comes from Trichosurus vulpecula, assembly GCF_011100635.1. Classification (NCBI taxonomy): domain Eukaryota; kingdom Metazoa; phylum Chordata; class Mammalia; order Diprotodontia; family Phalangeridae; genus Trichosurus; species Trichosurus vulpecula. Next base: position 94,392,431 of record NC_050577.1, on the reverse strand, counting down.
GCTCTCTGATCATCAATATCAAACAAGATATGAAACAGGGAAACATTGCTTATCAAAGGAATTTGCCACTGTTATGGAGGGTGTCTAGCACAGAATCAAAATCAAAGATGAATTCCTTATCAATCAAACAATCAATAAACATTTATTAAGTGCCTACCATATGCTAGGCATTGTGTTAAGTGTTGAAGATACCAAAAAAGGCAAAAGAAAGTCTCTATCCTCAAGGAGCTCACAATCTAATGGGGGAGATAATATGCAAACAAAAATGTACAAAGCAAGCTATGTACAGGATAAATAGGAAATAATTAAGAGACAGGACTAGAAATAAGAGAGCTTGGGGAAAGCTTCCAGTACAAGATGGGATTTGAATTCAGACTTAAAGGAAGCAAGGGATGTCAGTAGGCAGGGCAGAGGAGGAAGAACATTCCAGGCATGGGGGATAATTAAGAAGAATGCCCAGAGTCAAGGGATGAAGTGTCTTGTTCATGAAACAACCAGGAGGCCAGTGTCACTGAATCAAAAAATACATGTCAGGGAGTAAGGTGTAAGAAGATGGGAAAGGTAGGAAGGGGCTAGGTTATGAAGGACTATGAATGCCAAACAGAGCATCTTGAGATGTCTGAAAGGCACTTAGACATTTGGGATCTATTTGAGGAGGCGATCGATGGATTCTTTCAATTTCTATTTTGCCCTGTGGCTCTAGAATATCAGGGCAGTTCTCCTTGATAATTTCCTGAAAGATGGTCTCTAGGCTCTTTTTTTGATCATGGCTTTCAGGTAGTCCAATAATTTTTAAATTATCTCTCCTGGATCTATTTTCCAGGTCAGTGGTTTTTCCAAGGAGATATTTCACATTGTCTTCCATTTTTTCATTCCTCTGGTTCTGTTTTATAATATCCTGATTTCTCATTAAGTCACTAGCTTCCACTTGCTCCAATCTAATTTTTAAGGTAGTATTTTCTTCAGTGGTCTTTTGGACCTCCTTTTCCATTTGGCTAATTCTGCCTTTCAAGGCATTCTTCTCCTCATTGGCTTTTTGGAGCTCTTTTGCCATTTGAGTTAGTCTGTTTTTTAAGGTGTTGTTTTCTTCAGTGTATTTTTCAGTATTTTTTTGGGTCTCCTTTAGCAAGTCATTGACTTGTTTTTCATGGTTTTCTCGCATCCTTCTCATTTCTCTTCCCAATTTTTCCTCTACTTCTCTAACTTGCTTTTCCAAATCCTTTTTGAGTTCTTCTATGGCCTGGGGCCAGTTCATGTTTTTCTTGGAGGCTTTGGTTGTAGGCTCTATGACTTTGTTGTCTTCTTTAGGCTGTATGTTTTGGTCTTCTTTGTCACCAAAGAAAGAATCCAAAGTCTGAGACTGAATCTGGGCACATTTTCGCTGCCTGGCCATATTCCCAACCAACTAACTTGACCCTTGAGTTTTTCAGTGGGGTATGACTGCTTGTAGACTAACGAGTTCTATGTTCTACGTTTGGGGGGGAGGTGCCAGCTCTGTCAGAGCCGCACTCCTCCTTCCCCAAGGACCCCCAGTCCAGACTGGGCTTAGATCTTCAGCAGGCTGTTGCACTCCTGCTCTGATCCGCCACTTAATTCCTCCCACCAGGTGGGCCTGGAGCCGGAAGTAACAACAGCTGTAGCTGCCCCACCTCCGCTGCCCCCGGGGCTGGAAGCCGAACTGCGAACTCCTTCTACTCCCGCAGCTTTTCCCACTAACCTTCTCCACAGTCTTTGGTGTTTGTGGGTCGAGGGGTCTGGTAACTGCCGCAGCTCACATATTCAGGGCGCTAGGGCACACTCCGCCCGGCTTCTGGTCTGGATCATCCACGCCGCTCAGGCTGGGCTCTGCTCCACTCCGTTCCCAGCTCCCAGCTCCGTGTGGAATAGACCTCACCCAGAGACCATCCAGGCTGTCCTGGGTTGGAGCCCTGCTTCCCTCTGCTGTTCTGTGGGTTCTGCCGTTCTAGAATTGGTTCAGAGCCATTTTTATAGGTTTTTGGAGGGACTCGGGTACGGAGCTCACTCTAGTCCGTGCTTACCAGCCGCCATCTTCCACTTAGACATTTGTAATTGGAAGTCAGCAGACAGTTTGGGGCAGGATAAGCAAATTGGAGAATTCTTAGCATAGAGACGGTAATTAAATCCATGGAAGCTAGCAAGATCACCATGTGAAGTGCTATAGAGAGAGAAGAGAAGAGGACACAGGACTGAACCCTGGGGGCTATCTATGGTTAGAGAGCATGCTCTGGAAAATAATCCAACAACAGATACAGAGAAGAGGTCAGATAAGTAGAACTAGAACTAGGAGAAAGTGGTGTCCTGAAAACCTAGTGAGAAGAGATTATCAAGAAGAGAGTGATCCACAGTGTCAAAGGCTGAAGAAAAGCCAAGGAGAATGAGCATTGAGAAAAGAGTATTGGGTTTGGCAACTAAGAAATCATTCTTTAAGTCCCTACTATGTGCCAGGCACTGTAGTAAGCACTGGGGATACAAAAAAGAAAAAGAAAGATGGTCCCTGCCCTCAAGGAGCTTATGATCAAATGGGGGAAGACAATACAAAAAAAAGGAAGCTAAAAAGAAACTAAAGGGGGCTACCAGAGAGAACTTGGTACAGGGGTATGATAATCATGGAGTCAAAACTAAGCACAGCAGCTGGTAGGAAATGAAGAGTTGGCTGGAAATTCTAAGTCCTCTATAAAAAGAGGTTTGGGGATGAGTTTTTACTCTGCCCTTCAGCCCTCCAATCAGAGGAGAGAGGCAATTGAGGATACTCAGGAGGTGTTGAGTCTCAAAACTGAAGCCATCTTGTTGATATTTCTGTTGATTACGTCGTCCTGGGGGAAATATGATATTTGAGAAGTCAAAACCAAGCAGAACAGCTAGAAACAGATACATACTGTAGATGCACAATAAACTGAGACCAGAATTAAAAAGGAAGAGGAGAGGAGTGGGTCAAATTATGTTTTTCAAATTGCAATTTGCCCAGAATTGAAAAAAAGGAAATGGGTCAAGTGGCATTTGAGGAATTTTGGACTGTTTTTATCAGACCCAAGCTTCTCCCTGAAGTTAAGGCTGATCTTTTTAACATCAATGATATAAATAGCTATATAACAATAATATTTATATATAACATATGTATGTATGCTTAACATCAATGTTATTGTGTGTGTGCATGTATAGCATGGAATACCATAGGTTCCAAAGAGTTAAAGTCTCAAGTCACTCAAAAGGCACCACAATTAGAGATACATGATAGATATGTCGGCTATAACATATCATCAAGAACGTCTTAGAAGAGCTATAAAGAACATAATCAGAGCGCTACCTGACTGAATAACAATGTATTTCAGGTATCTATTAAGAATGAGGAAGAATAATGGACAATTCATATTTCCCACTGGTATGCATGTAAAGTCAATATCACTAGAGAGATTCCCAAATGCCAAGCAGAACTCAAATGGAGGATTTATGATACCAGATGGATAAGAATTTCATATATTAAGAAGTGTTGATATATTTTGTGATCTGTTTGATTGGAGAGAGTGCTCATACCAATGAACAAATCCAACAAATCAAAGCAATAAATTATCATAATTATTTTTTCTGTTTTCTATTACAAACAACATGATATACAAGTTAAGGAAAGGGTTAAAGCACTATCACTCCTAAATACCTCTCTCCCTCTCTCTCTCTCTCTCTCTCTCTCTCTCTCTCTCTCTCTCTTTCTCTCTCTCCTTCTCTCTCTTTCTCACTCACTCAAATAAAAATAGAGATACATTTCCTCATATATTCTCCAGGGCCAAGATTGGTCAATATATCAGGTACTTCTTTTGGCCTTTCACCTCCTTAGAGGTATATGCCCAGGAGTGGGGTCTCTGAGTCAAAGAGCATGAATGATTTAGTTACTTTGGGGGCCTAATTCCAAATTGCTTTCCAAAATAATTTGAACAATTCACTGCTCCAACAGTATATTAGTGTTTCTTTCTTCTTGTGGCCTAACATTAACCACTTCCATCTTTTCTTGTTTTTGCCAATTTCATAAGCTCATATTATAATCAGAGATCTCAAGCTGGAAGGGATTTTAGAGGCCGTCTAGGTCCTCATTTTACAGGTAATAAAATTGAGTCCAAAAGATATTAAATGACTTGCCTAACATCACAATAGTAATAAGTATCAGAGGCTGGATTTGAACATCGTTCCTCTAACCACAAAACCAATGCTCTCCACTGAACTTGATAAATAGGAGAGGAACCTCTGAGCTATTTTAGTTTGCAATTTTCTTGTTTATTTATTTGGAGCATGTTTTCAAATGATCATTGATTGCAATTCTTCCTGTCAAAATTTCTTATTCAAAGAACCAAACCACAAATTACAAAGCTGTAATGATAAAAAAAAACAATTTGATATTAGATAAGAAATAGGTTGATCAAGGGGGCAGATTGACTACACAATATACAGAAGGAAATGAGCACAGTAATCTAGTGTTTGATAAACCCAAAGATCCCAGATATTGGAGCAAGAACTCACTATTCAACAAAAACTGCTGGGAAAGCTGGAAAGTAGTCTGGCAGAAACTAATATAGACTAACATCTCACACCATTTACCAAGACAAACTCAAAATGCCTGCATGATTTAGACATAAAGAATGATTTCACAAGCAGATTAGTGGAGCAGGAAGAAATTACTTGTCAGATATGTTGATAAGGGAAGAAAGATTCCATGACCGAAGAGACAGAGAGGTTCATGGGAGGTAAAATGGAGAATTTTGATTACATAAATTAAGAAGTCTTTGAATGCTTTTCTTCTGGTGTTATCTCTGACATAATACAATTCAGTATCAAGAGTTTCTTTATCAAACATAAATATGATTAAAGAGAGGAAAGAGAATTTTTTAAGTGAGAAATTCAAGTTATGTTTTTGGTGTGTTTTTTTAATTCTTCATGTGCTGATTTAAAGATATAGTATCCTAAATTAGTAGTCTAAAGAGATATAATATTTTCCATTTCTGCCTTTAAGTTTGCAATGTTGAAGCCAAGTGATGACACAGGGCATGCTTTTTTTCCTAATAAGCTATATAATATTTTTTTTAATTTGTGGTTAAGTTCAGAAAAACATTCTGCATGTTGTAGCTAATCCAGTGTACTTGTCCATTTATTTCTTTTTCTTTCATTTTTTAAGGCTGCATTCTGTGGCTCCATAATCCTTAAATACTGAAGTATTTTTTTTTCCTCTCCTGACTTCGACATTGTAGCTTTAATGGTTTAACTTTGATTTTACAAATCCTTTAATCTAATTCTGTGAGCCTGCCTACGGCACTGGAGTCAAACATCTGCATTATTTCTTTGATTATCCAGCTAACTTACATCTGCTGACAAAATGTAAACCAGCCCAAGACAGCTTTTTTTATATTTATTAGACTTTTATTCAGTATTCATGATTATTATATAAGGAAGACTGATAGAGATGTTCTATACTATCCTGGACCCTGTGAATTACACTTAGGATGCATTTTGATTCTATATCATAATGACTTGGCCCCCAATTCCCACCTCCCTACCCCTCTGAGGCACATTTTTCTGTTACAGTTTCCTTTTGCATTGTATTGTTCAGACAATTGTAATTTGAATCAGATCTGAAAGAAGTCCAGAATAAAATATATTTTGATATTTAAAAAAAAGTTTTTGCACAAACAAAACCAATGTAACTAAAATTAGAAGAAGATCAGGAAAGTAAGGGGAAAAAAATCTTTGCAGCAAGTTTCCCTGACAAATATTTCATTTCTCACCTGTATACAGAACTGAGCCAAATTTATAAACATAAGAACCATTCCCCAATTGATCAATAGCCAAAGGATATAAACAGACATTTTTTGGAGGAAGCAACAAAAGCTATTAATGTCATGTGAAAAAAAATGCTCTAAATCACTAATAATTACAGAACTGAAATTAAAACAACTCTGAGGGGCAGCAAGGTGGCACAGTGAGTATAGCACCAGCCCTGGAGTCAGGAGGACCTGAGTTCAAATCTGGCCTCAGACACTTGACACACTTACTAGCTGTGTGACCTTGGGCAAGTCACTTAACCCCAACTGCCCTGCCTTCCCCCTCCAAAAAAAAAAAAAAAAACAATTCTGAGGTACCATCCATCAGATTGACTAAGATGACATTTTAAAAAAACTTGCTTGAGCGGATGTAGGGAAATGGCTACACTAATGTATTGCAGGTAAACCTGTGGACTAGTCTAACCATTCTGAAAAACAATTTGGAACTATGCCCCCAAAGCTATCAAAGTGTGCATACTTTTTGACCCAGCAATACAACTAAGTCTATACCCCAAAGAGATTAAAGAAAGAGGAAAAGGACCTATGTGTACAAAAAGATTTGTAGTAGCTCCTTTTGTGGTGAAAAAGAATTGGAAACTGAGGGGATGCCCATCAGTTGGGGAGTGGTTGAACAAGTTATGATATATGAATTGTTGTGTTTGTCTTTCATTTTCAGAGAGGACCATGACATCAGGGAAATGATGATGTGACTTGCGGTTGACTTTGAGCGAGGGAGGGCTGCGCAAGATCACCAGCCTCACTTTCTCCTCCAGAGCCATCTGGGTCCGGTGACCAGATATTCATCAGGACGACTGGAGATGACCCAGGATACAATGGGAGACCTTGGCCCTTTTAGGTTCAGACCTTTTCATGTACTCACTGAATAGGCCACTTTAAGAAGTAAGTCAAGAGATGGCCCCTTTAATTAGAAAAAAAGAGAAAAAAAAATCAAGCTGGGAAGGGAAGACCCTCAGGGTAGCTCAGCTTATCCTCTCCCTCTCCCTCACCTTCTTCTCCTTCTCTCCAAAGAAGGTAAATTTTGATGGCCAGAAGCTGCCCACTTAACTTGGGGTTTACTGGCTAGATTTCTTTCTTTCTTTCTCTCTGTCTCTCTCTCACTCTCTCCCTCCCTCTCTCTCTCTCTCTCTCTCTCTCTCTCTCTCTCTCTCTCTCTCTCTCTCTCTCTTTCTCTCTCTCTCTTTCACAAAACCTTAAACCCAGTTCACTCTGAGGCTTATAGATTGGACCACAATAGGGTCCTGCCCAAGCTGTATTTTGGCCCTTCCTGGCTTAGAGTGAATGTCAATGGTAACTTTCGCTTTGGAACAGCAACCCTGAGGTTGCTTCCCTTCCCAGCTTGATTTTTTTTCCAATTAAAAGGGCCATCCCTTGATATATGAATTATGCAGTCCCTGAATAATTGAGAGCTGTTTGTTCAGAACAAAATTGGCCTGGGGCTTCTAGACATAGAATCCTGTCTTCACTCTGGGTACTGCCCACCCAAAAAACTGCCTCCTGGGATCTCTTCTTCCTACTGCTATCCCCTGCAACCTGACCTAACACCATTTCTACTCCCTCTCCTGTATTTCTGTTCCTTCCTGTCTGCATAACATGTTTGTCTCTCTTTTCCTATCTCTAATTTCCTTTTCTTCCAGCTTCACTTTAGGCAGCTACAGCAGCACAGTGGATAGAGTTCTTGACCAGAATTCAAATTTAACTTCAGACACTTACTATGTGACACTGTGCAACTCACTTAATTGCCACCTGCTTCAGTTTCCTCAACTGTAAAATGGGGATTATAGTAGCATCTATCTCCTGTAGCACTACTAAGCAAATCTCTAACACACATCGTTCATCCCATTTGTAATGTATACATAATTTATGGGAGCACCTGGAAATCTCCAGGCAAAAAATTAGGGAGGGTTGGTGTGAGGATCAACTGAGATGATTTTTGTAAAATGCGTGTCACTGCACCTGGCTCATGGTAAACACTTCATAAATGATTGCTTCCTGTCTTCTCTCTGTGCTATGACCTCAGCCCATCCTAGGCCAGCCATCAATCACACCACCTCTCCCTTTCCTTCTGAGTTCTGAAAGGGTCCTACAGACATAAGACAAGGTCCTGCCACTTTACTAGCATCAATTTCTCCTGGAAAAATCTCCCTCTCCCTTTACCACTTCGTGTCTCTCTCCAACTCCTTGACTTTTTATCTGGCTTTCTCCTGGCCTCTTTCAGTCCTTGTTCATGCCTGTGTGCTTTAGGCTAGGTTGCCACTCAGCAAGTCTGGTTAACAATTAACTTGCATAGTTAATATATTAATTAATTGGCTTATTTAGGTAACTTATTAATTCAGCTTATTCATTAATTTAGTTAGCACCTTGACCAAAGGAGTAGGGAACCTGCAGCCTGAAGGCCATGTGTGGCCCCCTAGGTCCTCAAGGGCAGCCCTTTGACTGAATCTAAATCCTTGAGGGGATTTCTTCTGTGAAGTTTGGATTCAGTCACAGGGCTGCACTTGAGGACCTAGAGGGCCACATGTGGCCTTGAGGCCACAGGTTCTTCACCCCGGCTCAGTTTCCCTAATTTTTTTGCTTGAAGATCTCTAGGTGCTCCCACAAATTATATATGTTAGAGGTGGTGTGGGATGAATGGCATGTGGTTAAGATGTGCTTAGTAGGGCTATGAGAGCAGTATCCACCCACATCTGCTCATTTCCTCTGCCTTCTGCTATTACTTAGAGCAGGGGAGTGGCTTATTCATGATTATTCATGATTAGCTAAATAAGTAATTAATGACTTGAGAGTCATCTATTATTTGGCCACAAGATGGCACTCTGAATACCTGCAAGTAAACTACTCTTCTCCTGAGAGCCTGAGGATAGGGCAGCTTCTCAGGTTGACAGGATCATAGATGTAGAGCTGGAAAAGACCCAAGAGGTCATCTATCCAACCTTCTTGATTTACAGATGTGGAACTGACGCTAAAACAGGTGGAGTGACTTTCCCAAGATCACACAGCTACTAAGTGACTGAGTGGGGATTTGAACCCAGCTCCTTTTACTCCAGATCTGGAGCTTTTTCCATGATTCAGTGGAGGTCTAGGGATATGACCTGGACTACATCCCCAAATATGAGTTGTGTTCTTCCAGCCCCCATCCTGTGTTTAGATTCTTCCTTCCTCATTTACAACCCACCTAAAGGGAAGAACTCCTGAGCATACAGTTAGAGTAAAACATCCCTACATCCCTCCTGTTATAGGAATAGCCCACATTCTCCAGTGCTGTCCTCACCATCTTCATCTATGAGGTGGTTTCCATGAATAATAAATAGCCCTTCAGGGGTCTCACTGGTTTGTTTTTAGTTTCTACTTGTACTGACAGCAACAATCATATCTTTCCATGGGGTTCCTGGTTTTCTGTCTTCAGTTATCTCTGGTATTTTCCCCTGAGTATTCTCTAAGTCACCAGTGTCAAGCTCAAATAGAGATGGAGGCCACTAGACCAAACATAAGGACCTCTGTAGGCTGCATATTGACTTAAAAAACAACAAATTAACATTATCTATGTTTTATTATGTGGGCAGTTGGTTAGTGAAGTGCTAGATCTGGAGTCAGGAAGACTCCTCTTCCTGAGTTCAAATCTAGCCTCAGACACTTACTGGCTGTGTGACCCTGGGCAAGTCATCTAATCTTGTTTGCCTCAGTTTCCTCATTTGTAAAATGAGCTGGAGAAGAAAATGGCAAGCCACTCCAGCATCTTTGCCAAGAAAACCCCAAAAGGGGTCATGAAGAGTCAGACACAACTGAAAATCTAAACAACACAGGAACTTTTACAAAAGAATGTTTACTTCTGAGAGAAATGATTATTAATAACCAATGATTCAGGAAGATCCAGAGTTCCCCCTTTTTCTATAGTCCTCATTTCAAAGTTCAGTCTCTTGAAGAATGTGGAATTAACTCTCCTCAGTCTCCTCAAGACCCCACCCAACCTTGTAAGGAATCTCTCATCTAAGGTGAATTCCACTCAATCAAGCTTGGGTGGAGATAGATTCTTGTGTATAGGTTGCCCAAGGATGGGTAACTTAGAAGTAAATGACATCATCAAAGTTCAATAGAATAGGTCCAGCCCTTCATTGTAATATTCATTCTCTCATTAATTGTTAACCAATCAAAGTTGATTGCCACTCTCAGGAACACTCCTCTTCCAAGGGCATACAAACGGGGGAGCCTGCAGCCATGATTGTCTTTGGCATTCAAGAATGCCACTGACTTCCTTTTGTTAAAATGCTATCATTATTAACGAAATGACTAATTACCCCAAAATTATGTCTCTTGAACTTTTTAAACATCACATTTCAAAAGTCTAATCACAAATATACAAACTTACTCCCCCCACATGTGGGAGGCATCATTACCTCCCCACCTCTTTTGTACCTTGGTCTCTGGGGAGGAGAAGGGGATTAAGTTTGTAGTTTAGCTCAGTACCCATAAAGCACAGTCCCAGTTCCAAGTCCAGAAACTGCTCTCGGCCTGAATCCAGGCATGCTCATTTCTAAGAGTTTCCATGATAGCCTGGTTCACTGTACCACTCTATCTGCAATCCAGGCTCTATGGTCACCAAGGTGAAAACGCCTGGATCCCATGGAGATCACCTCCAGCAATTGAAACTGAGGACAAACAACATGGAACAGAAACAAACACTGCCAGTGTCATTCCTCTGAGCCAAGGGTAAAAAAGAGAGGGAGGCAAATCCTTCCTCCTCTCAAGGTTTGATTCATGGCGTCCACTTGGGGCAAAGCAGATAAGAGTCACCAGAAAGAGTACAGCCAAAAAGATGGCAGGGGGGTAGGGGAAGCGAGTGTCTCTGTCCCGCCAGCTTTAAAGACACAGGTAGCCAAAGAAAGAAGGCTACCGCCATCCGCTTGGTGGGGACACTGAAAGCACAATTTTAAACAAACTGAGCATGCTCAAAAGTCCCCTTAGAGAAGCCTGGGTCATATTTCCTTCTCCTTATTTTCCTGAGCCCCTTGGCCAAGGGTATGCTAGAGCCTCCTCATCTCTGGAAACTGGTTGTTGAATTTTCAGTGTAAATTTGGAAATCAACAAACGCTACAAATCAAGGCCTAATTTATTGTTATGTTGATTCTCTAGACTTAAGAAAGTGGTAGTGAAAATGTTAAAAACAGATTACTCTTTAAATTGTGTCCTGCATGTATTTTTTTTTTGGAGAGACAATTGTTAAACATTTACCAATACCCTCCTGACCCTTGACCTTCCAGAACAGCCCAGCATTATAAACAGAGGCTGCATGAAATCAGTGGCAGTAGCTTAAATATGAAGGCTTTTCTTCCTTGGAAGAAGAATTAACAGCAGTGCCATGCCCCTTTGTGGTCTTAGGACTCTTAGCTTTATTTCCACATTCCTTGAAACTTTGGGAGAGAGAACTTTCTTTGATAAATGAAGAAATAAATGAATAATAGAATGAATGATTTTTTAAAAAATTCATTTATTCAGACCTGTAGGTTATACCTCCCCTCCCTCACCAGAATGGTGAAGGACCTTGAGTTCATACTCTCTGAGGATCTATTTTAAAAACTGGGGACGTTTAGCCCGGAAAAGAGGAGACTTGGAGGGGATGTGATTTATAGCCGTCTTCAAGTCCTTGAAAGACTGTCATATGGATGAGGGATTAGATTTGTTCTATTAGGACCTCTTCAGCAGAACTAGGAACAGCAGGAGAGTAGCAATGAGGCAAGTCTAGATTTCATATCAGGGGGAAAAGAATTCCTAAAAATGTGAACTCTCAAAAAGTAGGATGGTCTGCTTCCCAAAGTAGTGTACATTTCTTCATCTGAAGGGCTGCAAGCAAAGGATGGACAGTCACTTGTTAGCCTCCTGGCAGAGATTCTTTTTGAGGTGTGGATTCAACTGGTGGATGGCCCCTGAGGGCCCTTCTAACTCCGAAATTCTGTGATTCTAGTCTAAGACTCCTTGTCACTTTAAAACTTTCCCCAACATCTTTGGAAATACACCTAGCAATGGTATTTCTGGGTCAAAGGGTATAGGCAGTTTAATAACTCTTTGGGCATAATGCCAGCTTGCTCTCCAAAACGGTTGGATCAGTTCACAGTTCTATCCAACAGTAAATTAGTGTCTCAATTCTTTTACATCCCCTCCAACATTGGATTAGGGGAGAAGGAAAAGGACCTGTATGTTCTAAAATATTTACAGCCGCTCTTTTGTGGTGTCAAAGAACTGAAAATTGCGGGGATGCCCATCAGATGGGGAATAGCCGAACAAGGTGTGGTCGTAATGGTATATACTACTGTGCTTAAGAAATGTCGAGCTTGACGATATTAGAGAAACATAGATGGACTTGCACAAAATAATGAAGCATGAAATAATGAAGAGTGAAACGAGCAGAACCAAGAGAACATTGTAGACAGTAACAGCAATATTGTTTTAAGAACAACTTTGAGCGACTAAGTCATTTTGACTGTTACAAATACCTGAATTAACTACAAAGGACCTATGAAAGAAGACTCTATCTGCATCCAGAGAGAGAACTGATAAATAGAAATATGTATAGAATGCTTTTACAAATATATCTGTTATCTAGTGATAATCATCTTGGGGGGAGAGAAATTTACATGATAACTTTATATATTTAAAAGGAATAACACTGTACATATTAGATTTGAAATTTTATGTGCATTCATTGTTCTAATTCCACTATGTTATGGAAATGCATACTAAAAATAAAATAAATAAAACTTTTCCCACATTGTTTTTTTAAGCCCTTTCTCTCTTTCCTTGTAGCTACTAGAAATGATAACTTTACAGGAGTATGTTTGTAACTTTACAGAGTGTTTGCTTGAGGAAAAGAAGGTTCAAAGAAAAACCAGTGCGAGTTGTCACCTTCTTCCTCTTTTATAGAGGACCAAGGAGGAGAAAAACCCTGGGCAAGAGCTGGAAAGACATTCACAACCATAGCAGATGCCCAAATCGGTTTTGATCCTTAAGTCAATTTTCCTTAAACCATACAAGATTTTCCTAAAGTCTTTACTGAAAATCCCTACTAAATTATTTTGTATTAGATTTGTCACAGTGTGCTGGTCTATCAAGATCTGAAGGGATAAAGGATTAATTTTGGAAACAGAAGACCTGAGTTAAAACCCTGCCTCTGATACTTACTAACCTCACAATCAACAGTGAGTCTCTCAGCTTCCCCAAGCCTCAGTTTCTCTTCTACGAAATAGGTACAATAATACTAGCCCTACCCACCTCACAAGGTTGTCATAAGGATAGTAATTTACAAATCTCAAAATTTGTATAAATGAGAGTTATTATTATATACTAAAAGTTTTGCCTGATGTTTATTAGAATGAAAATTAATCTAGACCTGCCCTCCCTTAATTCTTCCCTTGGCTCTTTCGGTTCCTTATTTTATCCTTGAAAATAATCCATGTTCAGCTCCATTACTTGGAGTCATAACTAGCAGGGGCAGTCAGACTTTGCCCTAGAGTGATGACATGGGGAGGGTTGGGAGGAGGTGCTTTCTTTTCAGGGTAACCGCTGTTCCTTTGCCTTCCCTCAGGGTCCTCTGCCAGCCTGTACCGCCATACTGTGCACTTGTTCACCGCCAGTCCCAGAGTCCCATTGCCATGATGCCCTTCTTCCAAGGTCTATCTCCTCCCTCCACCCTAGAGTGGATATGGGTCAGATTCTGAGAAACACTCCCCCTGTCCTAGCTTAATCTCACCTGTGGTCGACTGCCTTGTGTCACTGCCATGGTAGTAACCGCAATTAAATTTGCCCCAGGTGCAAAGGTTCCTAGTTACAGCTCTGCCCCACACTGCTCTTTTATTACCAGGGCTGATGCTCCCTAGGCCTTTTTGTTGTTGTTTTCAGTCATGTTCCCCTCTTTGTGATCCCCAAATATACTGGAGTGGTTTGCCATTTCCTTCTCCAGTTCATTTTACAGATGAGGAAACTGAGGCAAGCAGGGTTAAGTGACTTGCCTAAGGTCACCCAGATAGTAAGTGTCTGAGGTCACATTTGAACTCAGATCTTCCTGAGTCAAGGCCTGGTGCTCTAATCCACTGTGCCACCTAGCTGGCTCTTACCCACCTTGAATAATTAAGTTTCATCTCTCCCTGCCCTCACTCACTCCCATTCAAATTATACCCTGTGGATATGGGTGCTACTTGTGGGTCTTTGAGTGCACTAACGACTCAAGTGAGAATTGTTTCTATCCCAGAGGAAACTCCAGATAGTCTTTCTCTAAGTATCTTCCTGCTTCACTGGGGAAAGTCATCTTAGGTCATTCCCTGACAATAGCTTCCTCTTCATTTAAAAATAAAGTCTCACCACTGAGTTTATTTTTAACCTTCTCTCCCTCAAAGTCAGTAGACAAAGGTCTTGAAGAGTTCTGGAAGAGGCTGCCTGGGACCACTGCGGCTGTTTAAGCACATGTTCAGTATCTGCGCCCAACTCCCACAATGCCATTTCTGCAAGCATAGACTCTTCCCGGAGTTCACCCAGGTCACAGTTCTACGATCTCTTCTGAGAAGGAAACACGGCCCCGAAAAGAAAGCTCAGATTTGTCAGAGGCTCGGATAAACAACAAACCACGGTTCTTACACTGCGGCCAAACCTGCTCCCCTCTGGGTAGCAATGTCCTCCTAAGAAACTAAGGGAACTTTCTGTCTATTTTCTCTCTCCTTCATCAGCAGACTCCCTGAGGCCCTGCTCCAAGGCATCTGTGGCTGCACAGAACACTGTGTTATAATCAGGTACCCTCAGAACATTGCCTCCTGGCAAGCTGGCTTTTAATTGAGCAGAACCTCCTGGCTCTAGAGAGTCCAGTTACTTTATGTGGCTTCCCTCAACCAAAAGGTCGATTTGCAGAGGCCAACTTGTTTAAATGTTTGAGCAAGTAACTGCTGTTCCTTTTTTCTAACCTCAGTTTCCTTATCTGCAAACTGGGGATAAGAATAAATGTAGGGTTGTTGTGAGGTTCAAGTGACATCATGCATATAAAAGTCTTGCAGATTTTAAAATGCTATATAGATGTCAGTTATTATTCATTGAATTGAGCTAAGTGAGTATAGCAGCTGTGGTACACACCACCCCAGCCAAGGAAGCCCCACCCCTGCTTTTCCATCCCTGAGGTTCCTCACATTCAAACGGCCTTGACTTTATCCCAAAGGCGGACGATTTTCCTGTTCCTTACTCTGACCCTCGGACGTTGCCAATGCCATTTCTGGTCTCAGCCAGCTTGCAGAGCTGCCTGGTAAGCATCCTGTAATTGTCCCAGATGTGATTCCATATCTGCTCTAAAAATAGCCATGGCATCAGCAGCCGCCATTGCAGAGGATTCAACCCCAGTCTACAAACTATTGACCAGACGCTGGAAGAATGGCAGCCCTTTAAATTGGTATCATCTCTGGGAGGGGTAAAGAACTTAGCTTGATCTTCTGGGGCTATCTTGACTTCTCACTTCCCTTTGTAGAAGTCTCCAATAGTCTCCAGAATTCTTTATAGGAGCCAAGTGTTCAGCTTGAGAACAATACTGTTGGGTTTCCCCCCATAATCTGGATTTGACATCAGTAGATTGTTGTTTTGTTGTCCAGTTGTGTCTGCCTCTTCATGACCTTTTTCTTTTTTGGATGACAGTGGGGAGGGGGTGTTTCTTAGCAGAGATACTAGAATGGTTTGCCATTTCTTTCTCCAGCTCATTTTACAGATGAGGAAACTGAGGCAAAGAGGATTAAGTGACTTGCCCAGGGTCACACAGTTAGCAAACATCCGAGACCATATTTAAACTCAGGTCTTCCTAACTCCAGGCCCAGCACTCTATCCATCGTGCCATCCCACTGCCCTTCAGAGGAGCTAGGTTCAAATCCTGTCTCCAACACTTAGGTGTATAACCATGGCCAAGTTCCAAGATCATAAATTTAGAGATGAAAGGAATCTCATTTTGCAGAACAGAAAACGGAGGCTCACAGAGGTTAAGTGATTCACCCAAGATCACACAGGCAGTTAGCAGCAGAAGCAGAAATTAAACCCAGGTCCATTGATTCCAGTTCCAGTGCTTTTTCCACCACAACGAGTCACTTCCATCTCTGGGTCCGAGCTTTCTCACCTGCAAAATGGGAGGTCACAATACCTAGAGTGGCTCCCTCATAATATTGTGAAAATCAAATGGGATAATAAATAAATAAAGTACTTTGCCATACTTAAAGCGGTATCTATGTGTCACCTATAATAATGATTATGATGATCCACACGAAATCTTATTGTCCCATATGGATTGAGTACCCAAGGTGATGCAACTTACTCTCTATGAGACATCCAGGTGGAGCGGTGGACAGAGTACACGACATACGGTCAAGAAAATCTTCCTCAGGCACTTATTAGTTGTATAATCCTGGGCAACCCTTGTTCTCTCTCAGCCTCAGTTTCCTCATCTGTAAGATGGGAAAAATGGCACCTACCTCCCAGGATCATTGCGAGGATCACATGATATATATTATGTAAATTTTAAAGTGCTGTACAAATGCTAGTTACTATTACTAACTTCTCTGAACTGCAATTTCGTCATCTATACGAAGAAAGGCTTATACCAAGCTCAAGCTCCTATGATCTACATGAGACATATGATTGCCATGGCATGAATACTGCAGCAATTCACCCAAAATGAAAGTGCCTTGATCAGGGAGTCTCCAGCATGTGAAAGACCAAGTCTAGTTTTCCCTGTTTTCCCTGAAACACATGTTGGAAATGGGTTGGCCCAGTCATTAACTCTCTTCTTTAACTACAAAAATTATAAGAAGCAATCTCATGGAGAAAGGAGGAAACAGTCATAGACATGTGACAGTGCCCAGGCCTCCCTCTCTTCCTGGTGCTTTTCTAAGGCGTTACACTCCCAAAGCCCTCCAGTAGATTTCAGATACTCTCGCATTCACCATATTCCCCTCCCTTGGACAGGATTTCCTCTTCTTCTCTTGAGTCACCTGAGACAGAGATTGGATTTAAAAAAAAAAAAAAGGACTTTACTAGCGACTAAGAATAACAAATTAAAAATAAAACTACTTTCATGGGGCAGAGCTGAAGAGTTACAGAGCCCAGACAGGAATCTCATCCTAAGATATCTTAAACTAACCATATATGGCCAACAGAGCTTCTCAGGGCTCACTAACCCCACTCCCACCCACCATCTAGTCCTGGTCTCTGTGAACAGTTAAATGCCATGCTGCCTTGGGGAAAAGGTCTGGAGCATGGTCATCACTGCCAGTCTTCCAACCTAAGTCTTCTTCACTTTCGCTTCCATCCTAGTGCCCCTTCTTATCGCTCCCATAATTCTTAGCTTCAGGGCATTTCTAGCTCTCAGTCCATTTGCTGGGACTAACTAATAGGCCCAATTAAACCTTTCACTCTGGCTCCAGCCCATTTTCCAACTTCACCTTAATCTTTGTAATGGATGACTCATTTGTCCCCAGGAAAGTAGCCACCCATAAGCAGACTTAACAATTTGTCCAAATCTATAAATGTTCATAATGGCATTCACAGTGATAATATTCTAACAGCAACAAAGGAGTCATTTTGTGTTGCTTTACCATCAGTGGTAGCAATCACTTCATTTGATCAAAACCATTTTTCTTCTTAACTTTGGAAATCACGTCTGATCCCGACTCCTCATCCCTCATTCCTGGGCAAGATGCCATTAAGACATGAATCTCTCCCTCCTGCCCAGAAAGTTTACAATGCATCAATAGTCCTAGGGATGTCTGCATCTGAGGGTTTAAAAACTCATGCAATTTAAAAAATCTTTCCAAGCATCACTTAGAACTGGGCTGCAGTGTATAGGCGAGGACAGTCTTCAAAGCTTCCTCAATATAAATTCAAGGGCTCAGTATATCAAGTCTAGAGTCATTCTGAGCATGAGTAGTTCCTGAATTTTTTCCCTGGGGCCAGAAGATTATACTCATACATCTTCTCAGCAAAGAATTCCTTGGAGAAACTCTCTCCTTTCCCTGTATTGCAAGATTCCCTAGCAATTGAGACAGGCTAGACTCCAGATCAAGACTTACTTCTCCCTGTCGAACAAGGGCCCTTGGTTATGTGAGCCAGTTTATGTAGCATATGGAGTCCTGGATTTGGAGTCAGGAAGACCCCGATTCAAATCCTACCTCCAACATGTATTAGCTACATGCCCCAATGAGCAGGTCATGTTACCACTTCAAGTCTCTGTAAAATAGAAATAGAAATAGTTCATAGGATTGCTGTTTAGATCAGATAAGATATGTATGTAAAGGTAAGAGTCTAATATAAATTATTATTATAACTAGAGGGGCACATGGATAGTCTGGGTTAGGTAGGACCTAAAAGTGGTCATGCAGTTCTCCCCCATCTTATCAGTTAGATGCTCATAGTCAAAGCTCTTACTCAGTAGACCCAGGAGACCAAGCCATCTTGAAGTTCTTGCCTACCTGTTTCTGTACCTCCCAGTTCTTTGGTCCTGAAAGCAAAAGACTTCGTATCCAGATGATTCTAGACACTCCCATATGGTATCCTTTTCTTTCCTAGTGGTTATGTCATTTAGTGATGGAGTAGGAACAATCCTGGCTCACAGGCAAAACAGAGGTGCTCAAAGATAACTTTTCAGAGGGCAGGGGACTTCTTCTATTCCATACTCAGGGTTCTTGGGGGACCTGGGCAGAGCATCTCCAGATATTGAGGTTCCTGCTTCATTGCTAACTCTGACTTTTCCTCTGTCACATCCTTGATGATGGGGCTGGAAAAGGCTGACAAGGTTTTGGCCTCATTCAAGTTTCACTTCCTACGCTTGTTTCATTCAAGCCTGGTCCCAAAATCTTGGGCAGCATTAACCCATCATCTATAACTACCTCCAAGACCTTCTTTCCCACCTGCCTAATAGTTAAGGTGAACAGTTTTAGGGGTGGCCAAACTCATCTTTCAGTTTGCTTCCCCCTCCTGACCTTCCATCCTACAGGATAATTTCATTAGGCTGCACCAAGCTTTTTCAAATCATGATACTTGCTGCCTAGCCATTAATTGTCATTGTTAAAAAAAACACTGGGGTTCAGGTCTTCTGGGTATTGTGAAGGGATATCTTCAGTATATCATAAAGTTTTCCCTTTCTCTTTTCTCTCTCCTCTTTTTCAGGGGTGCTCATGATGTGGAATGGCTGAGATTAAGAAAACTAAGTTAGTTTTACCAGTCATGGTCTCTGCAGGGCATTTATCTAGGTGGGATAGTGGAATGGAGAGCCAGGCTTGGAGTCAGGAAGACCTGAGTTCAAATGTGACCAGCTGTGTGACCCTGGGCAAGTCACTCAAGTTCAGTTTGCCTCAGTTGCCCCATCTGTTAAATGGGGATAATAATATCACCTACTTCCCAGAGGTGTCGGGAAGATCAAGGGAGATAATAATGATAAAGCACTTAGGACAGTGCCTGGCATATAGTAAGTTTTATATAAATGCTAATTATTGTTATACCAGCTATTATTATTTCAAATGTCTTGGTTTTCCATAATCACAACATAAATACCCCCCTTTGAATGCCCAGTTGTCTCCCTCCCAGCTTTCACTACTGATGTTCCTAGTTCCCTGTTCTCAAGGGATTGGCCTCCCTCAATAATGAGTGGCCCATTTCCTTCCTCTCTCTTAGAAGACTGAGTTCACTTTGAACCTCCTCTGGCTCTAAAAATACATGCTGGCTCCTCTCCCTACAAGCCAGGGTTGAGTTTCTAGTCAATCGTCGAATGATGCAGCTCTCAGGAGAGAAGAAATTACAGATGTCAATAGCCATTTAGTCTAAAGCTTTGACCAAAGGGTATTGCATCATTGGCCCACTGTCTCTTGTTTTTAATACCACTGATCCCCCTCAGGAACAACTTGCTCCAGAAATATACCTGCTTAAATGTAAACCTCACGCAAGCAGCTGTTTGGCGGGGTTCATCCACTTTCTGGAAGGAGGGCTGGAATTTTAATTCTCGTGATAAGCAAGAGTTACTGCATATATTCTTGGATATTTTCCAAAATTACATCTGTTCAAAGCATAGTGATACATGTGGGGATGTGTGGAGACAGGCACTGTGGATGAATTTCCCCAGTTATAGCTCTTGGTTAAATTCAGGTAATCTGTGGTCAGCCTCCTTCTACAACTCTACTTGTCTAGTTGTATCTTACATATTTCCTTTTTCCCTTCCAAAGGTTTTTAATTGTAACAGAATGCTTATATTTTAAATTTTTTAATTTTAATTTTTAATTTAATTTAAATTTTAAATATTTTAAATATATTAAATATTTTAAGAGAATGAATGAATGAATGAATGAAAAAGCATTTATGAAACCTTCACCATGAGCCAGGTATTGCGCTAAGTGCTAGGGACACAAATACAAAAATAAAGTCCCTTGTCTCAAGGAACTTATATTCTTACAGGGGAAGACAACATATATAAGGAAATGGTGAGCAGGAGGTGTGCTTTGGTCACAGAAGTCATAAAACAATTGATTGGTAGTGTCCTTTCCTAGAATGGTAATGTTAATTTGATTATTGTACCCAGGATTAAAGATGAAAAACAGAGTAGAGATGGGAGGAGGGAAGAAGTTGGGGAAGGAGGGAAGGAGTTTGTAAGGGTTAAAGAGGCAATACTACAGGCCAAAGCATGGCATTAAATGGCCAGAGAGTAGGAGCACAGTATCAGTCAAGCCTTTGTTATTTTTCTCATTGTGGTTCAATTGTTTCAACGATGTCCAACTCTTCATCTTAGCAAAGATACTGCAGTGGTTTGTCATTTTCTTCTCCAGCTCATTTTACAGATAAGGAAACTAAGGCAAACAGAGTTAAGTGACTTGCCCGAGGTCACACCGCTAGTGTCTGAGGCCAGATTTGAACCCAGGAGGAGTTCCTGACTCCAGGCCTGGAGCTCTGTCCACTGTGCCACCTAGCTGCTCTTGGAGTCAAGTTAGAAATGGCAAAGTCTCACCATTCAGAAGCCCAGCTCCCCTCCATCTAGCCCAAGGCTACCTTGTTGGGGCCTGATCTTCTCTCAGTTAAGCTCTTGGAACTTGTTGCCTATTAGCTGAAAGCTACCCTCCAACTGTATTCTCCATAACAGCCAGCCTGCTATCAAAAAGTCCCCATTTCTCCCCTGATCTGAAGACCTCTCTGTACCTGATCTTCATAGCAGAATAGACTTTGCTATCCATTGCATCCCTAGCTGTGGATGGATGGGTCTCCAGACCTCCATGGTCTTCCTTATCAAATTCTACCTGAGAATGTCCCTCTAAAGCAGCTAGGCATTCACTGGTCCTCAAACCCCTAGCAAAGGCATTCCTATGTATTTTTCCACTCTACTTGCACATTTGAGTACATTGACCCCCCAATTGCTTTCACTTCTGGTTTCAGCATACTTGAAGAATAGGCATGATGATCGTTGCAATCATAGCTTATTCAAGCATACAAGGTGCTTTACCTATGTGATAGCTATGTGATCTCATTTTACCCACACAACAACCTTCAAAGTAGACACTATACAAGTGGATACTACTTAGACTCAGTGGTTAAATGACCTGCCCAGTGTCACAGAGTTAGTGAAGAAAGCCAAGTCTGAACCACAGTCTTCTTGATGCCTAATCTCCCTTCCTCTGGTCTGCCCCCCATATCTGCTCTCCCATCCTCTCAAGCTCCAGACACCTCCCAGAATTCTAGTACCTCTGTTGTCTTCTCCCTGTGCCCCTCAGTCCACACAGGCATTCAAGTCCACATCAAAGCAGTTTCACATCCCACAGTCAGAGCACATATCTCAGTACTTTCTTTGTTGCCCTTTTCTCTCCCCCACCCCCATCCCACTTTGGGCCATGTTTATTGTCTTAGAGCCACTACCACCCATTGCTTCTGAAAAAGATTTTTCTCCTCCTTGGCCCACTAGGACTCAGCCTTTCCTTTATCATACTGCCTTTGAAGCATAGTGAAGCATGTAAAGCTGGGGTATCACTTTTCTATTTCTGTGGAGACTCGAGGACTTAGAAAGTTTCCACAGACGAAGATAGATGGAGCAGAATGTGTGAGAGTTTCTATTAGAAGTGTGACTGCTCTAATCCTCTCTAGGACAGAAAGAGGAGAGCAGAAACTATCCTGCTCTGAGTGAACTTTAGAGCAAGAAACTACGTGAAAGGAGGAAGAGAACACAATCTGTCTGCTGCAGCATCCAGGTTTGGCTTTCTCTCTTCCTTCCATTGACCTTAGATCCTACTTTTCAGGCCACCATGAGGGTAATAGGTTCAGGCAGCATCTCCCATTGGGTTTGGGCTTTTAGGCTTCTGGAATAGAGAAGGCAGAGGCCAGGATATAGCTGCAGTGACCAGCCACTCCTGCTGCCTTTGAAACCAGAGATACCAGCAGCCAGAGGGCAGTGGCAGCAGGAGAGAAGACAGGAGATTCTAAATAGCCAATACTGCTTGCTGTTATAAATCCCATTGGGCTAGGGAACTGTGAAGGAACAACTGATACATACCATCATCTCATCTCACCCACTTTCCTTTGTTTATAATCAATGATCCTGAAATGAGACGCAGACACCTCCTTCTACCGTTCCTTTCAACAACCTGGAATATAGGGCATAAGGAATCCCCAACACTACCCCTGAAGGGTTTCGATGACCAGAAGGAGAAGGTTTAGGGGATGGCTAGAGACAGATGTCACCATGCACAAGAATTTGGCCTATTTCCTTTCATATTATACTCTGTACAATAAGCTATACAATCACAACATGCCAAGTCTTCGAATTCATAAATGTAGGGGAGGTCACAAGCCGAGGAGGGATAACCCAAATGGGTACTGACCATGAATTTTACGTTTTAATATTGTGAATAACATTCTGTTTCACCCTCCATACTAATTCTAGATCTGACCAATGAAGGTTGAACCAAATCGCTTAGCACAACCAATTTATCAAGCGCTTCTAGTTACTACTACCATTCAATTGTGAGCTCCTTGAGGGTAGGGATTATCTTTTGTCTTTCTTTGTATCCCCAGCACTTAGCATAGTGCCTACTAACACCACTTGATAAATGCTTATTGACTGACTAAACTACTAGATACCTGGCATCATGCCCTGCACTCTACAAGTATTATCTCATTTGATTCTCACAAGGACCATGAGAGGTAAGTGCTATTATTCTCCCCATTTTAGAGGAAAATGAAGCCAACAAAGGCTAAGTGACTTGACCACAATCATACAGCTACTAAGTGTCTGAGGCTGGATTTGAAGTCAGGCCTCCATGAACCCTAGGTTTAGCACTTTATCCACTGCACCAGCCTAGGTATCTTATGCCTCTCAGAAACCAAAGAAAAACTGATGAGGTGATTGGGTTGGTGGTTCAAGTAGAGAACCACCTGGTAAGCAAGTCAGATATGTTCACTCTTTTGCTAGATAATTAACGCAGTGACATGCTATCTTCTTATAATATGTACTATAATAACATAATCATATATGTTACATATTAGTATAATAATACACTTGTACCTCCTCAGATGATTTCCCAACCCAGCTACAGGTGCTATTCAAGCCATACAAAAAATTGTCTGGGCATCAGGGTATGGGTCAGCACAACTGCTATTTAGCTCAAATGATGATATTAATAAAATTTGTGAGAAGACAAATGCAGGGAATGAACCAGACGTAGAAGATGAACACGTTTGTTGTGAAGCTTTGGAAGGGATGACACTGTGCTTTGCTTTGATTCCAACAGCCTTAGATGTACTTAGTAAAGAAAAAGCATGGCAGATCTTTATCATTGACTTGCTCTTGCAATGTCATAGCAAGCCCCAACAGGTTGTTCCAGTTTTACCAAAAGGTAAAATTCCCAAAAGGGGAATTAGAAGTTCTTTTAGAAGTTGCTCTTGAACTTAGTAAAAAAAAAGTCTTGATATTAAAAATGAAGCATGTCAACATTTTTTCCAAGATGGGCTAACAATATCTTTCACTAAAATCCTTACAGATGAGGCAGTGAGCACCTGGAAGTTTGAAATTCATATGTGTCTTATGAACAACACTCATCGCCTAGTGGAGCTTTGTGTGACCAAGCTTTCCCAAGACTGGTTTCTACTTCTAGGATTTCTTGCTGTGGTCTTAAGTCCCCATTGCAAATTCCATATGTACAATGGTACATGCCCATCTGAAATAATTCCTACAGGTGTTCAGTTGGCAGAAGACAAACTCTATGCCCGTCCTCCATATCCACAATCTCCAAAAGGTTGGCTAGTGGATCTCATCGATGAATCTGATGCATTAAACGGGTTCTAGATTTTCCACAATTGCTTCATTAGTGGCTCAGCATTGAATGTCCAAATTATTGCAGCTCTTATTAAACCATTTGGACCATGCTTCTCCTTTTCAACTTCTTTTTATGTGTTGTCTCCTGTATTAGATAGATTGTGAGCTCCATAAGAGCAGGGATCTCCTTTGTATTCATTGTATTCAGTGCTTAGCACAGTGCTTGGCATGTAATAGTGCCATATGGTTATATTAATAACCAAATAATATTGGGGGAGGGGATCCAAATTTTTTTTCCTTTCTCTTTTCTCGTTTAAAGTCCACCCTCTTAAGGGTATTTCTGACTTTGCCCAAAGAATTCACCCCATCCATCCAGATCATCTTATTCATGGACTGGGTGGAGGATAGATCCTTTTATATAGAATGTGGGAGCCCGCCCCAGGGGGAGTGGTCTGGCTTGAGATTAGTCTCTCTTTGTCCATGAGTGACCCGATCAGCCGCTCATTAGAATAAGCCCACCTCTCATTATAATATGCATTGTCTCATTAGATGTTAACCAATCAGAGTAGATTTCTGCCTGTCAGGAGCACTGACTTCTGAGGGCATTTAAGTGCGACAGTGACTCTTCCAGAGGCATATAAATGGGAACACTCACTCTTCCAAGGGCATGTGTTGAGTGGCCTCCATGATTCATCTTTGATTTACAAAAGAAAGCTAAATGACCGTCATTTTATTCATTATCTGCTAGCTACAATTAATAAAATTGGTTACTAAATGCCCAGAAATTATGTCTCTCGGACTTTTTTTTGTAACTATAAGCATAAGGAAGATAGCCTTCAAGTCACATAATCAGGTGAGAACTGCTTACACTATACTCACAGTATCATAGATGTGACAAAGGCATGAGGTGCTTTTGTTATTTTCCAAGGGCTCTTTCTGCCCATAGGCACAGGAAAACAAAATAGATAGCAATAACCAGCATGTGAAAAACTATAAGAACTCTTAAAAGTGACACCAAAAAAAGTTTTCTGGAGTGTTCATCCAAATGTTAACAGACGTAAGCTAGCACACTCAGGGTCCATCCTTCATGCATGTGTAGGTCCTATTTTATCACTGAGGCTGGTACTTCTGAGTTTCATTTACATCTCAAGGGAAACTCTAAGCTGTTTGTCTCTGTCTCAGTCTTTTCACAGAGGAGGGACATTTCCTGACAAAAGAGTAAAAGGAATCACATTTCATGTTCTGTTCATGCAAAAATTTTCCAACCTCCAGATGCTCCTTTTTTCTTCTTGCTCACTTTTCTTCCCCCACTTTCTTCTCTCTGTTACACCCCCACCTCCAGACTTATTCAATCTATCTGATCAGAGAGTAAGGTCATATTGGGGACCATAGGTCATAAGATCCTAGATCTAGAGCTGAAAAGGACCTCAGAGACCATCTTATCCACATTAATGAGCAGATGAGACTCAGAAAGATTAAGTTTTTAAGTATTTTTGAGTACTTATGGTCACTAAGGTAGCAAAGAACAACTCTGGGGCTTGAGTCCAGGTGCTCTGATTTCAAATGCAGTGCTCTTTTCCATTGTCTTATGCTGCAGGTTAAATGGAGCATCTGGGAAGCCCATCTGGTGCTGTTCCCCACCCCACCCCCATCTGATTCATGGCAAAGTAATGTGGCATGATTTTTTGGGATCCTGCCTACCCAAAATTGTCTGCTTCACAAATCATTAGGTAAGAAGAGGATAATGTTGTTTCTCAAAGACTCCAGGGCTTTCACAGTTTGACAAAGCCCCCTCCTCCCATTATTGAGTTGCTCCTGGAACCTCCATTCTAAGGAAGTTCCCTGCCCAGGCATCCTTCATTCCTCTCGTGACATTGCTTCTAACTCTCTAGGCTTCATCGCCTCACTCCTATCCAAACATTCATCACTCTTTTATATATGGTCTTCCCCTATTGGAACTTAGGCTTCTTGAGGGCAGAAACCATCTTTCTTTTTGCTTATAAGTATATTCCTAGAGCTTAGCACAATACTCAGCACATAGGAAGTACTTAATAAATGTTTGTTGACTTGTTGACCACCTGCTGCTGCTGCTGTTGCCAACAAATGGCAAGAAATAAGTCTCAGCCCCAAAAAGATTAGAAATCATATGATCATAAATTTGTGGTTGGAAGGGACTTTAGACCTGGCTGTATCATTTTACTGAGTAAGAAACTATAACCAAGAACCATTGTGATTCATTCAAGGTCACACAGCATTAAGTAGCAGAGCTACGATTTGAACCAATGTCCTCTGATCTAGCACTCTTTCCACTGCACCACGATGTCTCTCATATATATGAGAGACTTATAAGTGGTGTAAAACTTCCTGTGGGTGCAGGAAGAACTGTAGCTAGCACCATCCCACAAAGCATCGTAGGCCAAGACTCCCACATTCTTCATTGAAGTGCTGGTGTTCTGGAAGTAAAGGGTACTGAAATTTCTGAAGGATCAAGGAAAAAATGCCTAGTAGGAAGGACTTGAGCTGCCATCTTCTTTGGGGTTCAGCAATAGCCCAACACCACAGAGTCTGTTCCCTGTACTCTCCTATATTTGGGTGCTATCCCCCATGCAGTCCTGGGTACAGCACATGATAGGGAGCAAAACCAATTCAGTTGCCAAGTATCACCTCCAGTATTACATCTTGCAGGATGCCGTAGAGTCAGTTCCACAATTAAGCAGTTAGCACTCTGTCACATCCAAAATGCCTCCCCCACCACAAGGTTTGGTCTCTGAGCAGAGCCACTCCTGGTTCATCATATGACACTTTGTAGAAAGCTGCTTCTTATATCCCACAAGACTGGAGATCCTCAAGGACCATGGGAGTTCAGATCCCCAGAAATGGGAAGATGGTATAAAGGAAAATTCAGGGAGATCATAGAGGGCTTGGTAGAGTTAGTCAGTTGGTTGGTCAACACAAAGAACAGACTATAGGACCACAGGCCCACAAGCCTACAGACCAAATATATAGATATGGGCTGGAGTCTGGCCAGTGTCACTTATGACCTGTTGCCTGTCTAAGACTGCCCCTGACCACCAGTTCTTTGATGCTGATGTCCCCTCGTTTAGTATCCTCTGGCCCTCGGTTTATTTGAGATGTCCATAGGTACCACTTCCAATTTCACTGGTGGTTTCAACCTCTAGTAAAAGCTGGCTGACCAAGTGCCAGTGCTGTGGACAACAGGCTATGTCTGTGCCACCTTCATGCGAAGGGGCTTTGCTGGCAAATGCACAATCACCTGGAGCATTACCAAGTAGATCTAGGCATGACAGGCAAGATTTAGAAGTAGAAACAAGGAGACACAATGTGTGGTAGGTCACGACCATACAGTTTGGCAGTGTGCATCATTCTATCACATGCAGTCACCCCCAGGGTGTTTGTACAGGGATGGACCACTTCAGTGGAGGGTACACCAATATAGGCACAACGCTGACTTTAAGCTTTGGCATGACGATGGGATCATGGCACTAGGATTACAATCTTTAGAGCTAGAAGTGACCTTTCTTGCCCAACCACTTCATTTTTCAGATGAAGGAACTGAAGCCCAAAAGGGAGAGGTTTGGACATGTGTAAAAAGCAGCAAAGCTGGAATTTGAACCCAGGTCCCCTGACTTTAAGTCCCCTTTCCATTGGTTACCACATAGTCCTACCATCTATCATGGGGTGGCAGCATCACTATCATCAAATATTTACAGAGCCACCCCTTTGCTTTGATCGTCTCCAGACAGACAGAGGGGTGTCCCTGGCACCCATTACTTCCCCCCCCCACTCATCCACACTCTTGCCTACTCCAGAGTTTATCTCTTCCATCTTCTTCTGGTTCCATTAGCTGCAACATTGTCAAATTCATTGCTATCACTGTATGCAGCTAACAGGGACATCCTGGCTCCTTCATACACTCAAGTAGTTGAACTTTGTAAAAATAATTTTAAGAAGTAAAGCTTTAACTTAGGAACTCTGATCAACATAATAACCAAACCCAATTGCAGAGGTCTGATGATGAAGCATGCTACCCACCTCCAGATAGAAAGGTGATGGCCTCAGAGTGCAGACTGAGGCATATGGGCTGAGGGGGAAAGGCAGGACATGGCTAATACAGGAATTTGTTTCTTTGACATGTCGTTTTAATTGGCTTTGTTTTTGTTGCTTTCTCAGTGGGGGGAAGAGAAGTGAGAGGGAGAGAATTCATAGCTGAAAATAAAATTGAAAAAAAAATTAAAGTAAGGCTTAAAACATTAAATATTAAATATATTAAATATTAATATATCAAATGTGTTTTAAATAATACATTTTTCAAAGGAAGTAATTAGGAAAAAACAAGTATTTTCAAACTATCTGGATAAAAAAAAAATTCTCTTGCTTTTATTTTTGAGGGTAGTTTTGCCATCTCCAGCCTTCTATCTGAAAGTAAGGATGAGGTTTGGAGACCTGATCCAAACAGGTAAACAAAAGGCTGCTTAATTTGCTAAGTTATTAACCTAGCCTATAAAATATAACAACACACTTATATAACATCTCATTATTCTAGCATCCTCCACACCATGGTGTATTTCTTTCCCTTAAGCAGCCCCTTCTTGCCTATGGGTGAAGTTCAGAGTAGATGTCTCTCAACATCAGTCCAGAGCTCCCCTGCTCCAACTCACCAAGTGAAGAGGACATCTTTCTGCTCTTCCCCTTCCCTGTAAATTCCTTGGCTGTCAATCCTCAGTGGCTTCTGGAGAGGGCATCCAGCAGACCAGGAATGTGCTCCACCTCCAGTTTCCAGGCTTATCTCTGCAGCCTGGAGTTCAAGTTCACTGGGATGTTTAACCATTTCTGTGCTCTCAGATCAGTAAGCAAAATGAACAACTATCCTCTTACACATAAAAACAATTCTCCCAGGACTGAAACCACACCTAAAGCATTTTTTCTATGCTACCATTAAGTTGTATAGCTTGTGGGCCCCAGTTATTCAAACCCTGACCAAGAGAAGAATGGGACACTCTCTCCCTTATTTTCCCATACAGTGTGCCAAGAAGAGAGGCTGAGGCAAGAGTGGGCAGACAGAACTTTTTCATATAATCTGGAGCTCTTAGAACAGTGCTTCCCAAGGGATTGGCTTTCAGCCAGTCATAGGATCAAAGATGTAGAGCTGGAAGTGATCTTGGAAGTCACCTAGTCCAAATATTTTACTTTACAGATGAAGACACTAAAGCCCAGATTAGAGACAATGACTTGCCCAAGGTGACATAGGTAAATAACTATTGTTCAGTCTTTTTCAGTCATATCCGACTGTCCATGATCCCATCCGGAGTTTTCTTGGCAAAGATACTGGAGTGGTTTGATATTTCTTTCTCCAGCTCATTTTATGGATGAGAAAACTGAGGCAAACAGGGTTAAGTGACTTGTCCAGGGTCACACAGCTAGTAAGTGTCTGAAATCTGATTTGAACTCAGAAAGATGAGTCTTCCTGACCCCAGGCCCAGCACTCTCTCCACTGAGTCCAGGTCCTCTGACCCTGAAGCCAATTCAGGATACTTCAGCCAGTTTAATTTTAAAGGCCACTTAGGTGTGAAGCCAAAGCTACTACTGGGAGTCCAATGGCAATAGCTACATATCCTATGACAATTTTGCGGTCCCAGCTCATCTAATCCCAAGGAGGTATAGATGTGTTCTTCAGACATGGGTGGATGCGGATGACTGCTTTATACCATAGGAGTGTTATTTTTCCATTCCCCACTAGGTGGCCCAGTTACAACACTTAGGGTAATTCAAAACATTCGGCTACTGCAGCCGTCAGCCTCTTGCTTAATGGCATTGAGAACAGATTGCAAATGCCCAGGCTGTGATTTCATAACTGGACTAAATATAGCAAAACCAGCAATATATGCAACCAAAGATTCCCCCATACCAGCCAACAGATCATTTCCAACTGCAGCAAAAAGGCCAGGGCATTGCTCAGTCAAAAGGCAAAGATGGCCAAGTTCGTTGCAAGTTTTGGGGGGTAAAAAAAAAGCCCTTTTGAGGCTGCACCCAAGGTGCCAACTCCATTTGCTAGTATCCCTTATATTAAACGAGGGTCAATATCCCCATGGCACATCACTGAAATTCTCAAAGTGTGCTCATTCTGAACCGTGGTTACAAATCTAATTTAGTAAACACACCCAGAACATGCACAAAATCTCATGATGATTAGATTTTGAGGACCAGTGTCTCAGGGAAAATTAGATGGGATGAATAGAAGACTCCTAGTCCTAGAATTTCCTGAAATAGCGTTTTTCATTTGGCTGGCAGGGAGAAGTCCTGACAGGAGTGTCTTCTCTGGTGTCATCCTTTTGGATGCTCAGGCAATCAAGCAGTCATCAAGCATTTATTAAACACCAACTGTGTACGATGGTACTTAATACATTTTGCATCCTGATTTCAACTGTACATGCAAGATCCTCTAACAGCAAACAAGTATGGTAAGGTGACAAGAGAAACTTTGGATTCAGAAGACCTGGATGCAAGTTTGCCTTTAAGGCTTATTACCTGAGTGACTTTGTCCCAACCTCCCTGGACCTTGGTTTCCTTTTCTGTAAAATGAGGAGCCAGACTAGACATACCTCTGGTGTTCCCTTAAGCTCTAGGTCAATGATCTATAAAATGAGGGGGTGGGAATCAATGACCTCCAGAGAGATTTCACTAATCTCCCCCTGTAAGCTCCTGAAGGAATAGGCATTCATTCAATGAACATTTAGTAGGTGCCTTTTATGTACAAAGCCCTGTGCTAGGCACTGAGGTACTATTATTATTAGTACCAATAATGCTAAACCACAGTGTCTTTACTCAAGGAGCAAAATAAATCATAATACATGTATTATTATATTACATATATAAAATATATATGCCCAAACAAAGATGATAAAAAGCAGAACGTGATAACTGCATGAGAGGTACAAACAAGGTGCCCTGAGTGGTTCTGAAGAGGCAAGCATTCTTGTAAGAGTTGGCATTGAGTCAGAGTTTAAAAGATGGGTAGTATTTCTTCCTCATATACCAGCCCCAAATTCTTCTCCCTTCCCTTCCTCAGAGCAGGAGATTGCCAATGTCTCTTTCTCTTATGGTATCCAAACAGAAGTTGAATGATCATCTGTCAGAAATTCTATAGCGTTGATAAAGATTCACACCCTTTGACCTAGAGATCTCACTTCATACAAGGCACACCAAAGAGGCCAAAGACAAAAAGAAAGGTTGCAATATAAACCAAAATATCCAAAGCAACACTTTTTGTGGTTGCAAAGAACTGGAGGCAAAGTAAATACCCATCAATTGGGGAATGGTTAAACACATTGTGATTCATAAATGTAGAGGAATGTTACTGTGCTATAAGAAACAATGAATATAAAGAAACCAAAGAAACATTAGAAGACTTATATGAACTGATACAGAGTGAAGAAAGTATAACCAGAAAACCATATACCCAATGACTGCAACAGAAATGGAAAGAGCAAAGAAAGAAACTGAACACTGTGTAATTAAAATGACTAGGGGCAGCTAGGTGGTACAGTGAATAGAGTATTGGCCCTGGAGTCAGAAGGACCTGAGTTCAAATCTGGTCTCAGACATTTACTAGCTGTGTGACCCTGGACAAGTCACTTAACAAATATTGTCCCTGGAAAAGAGTTAAGAAAATAATTCCTTACTTCTCAAGTTGCAGGGGTGGGAAGCTATGGGTATGGAATATTCCATATATTGTCAAATGTAGTTGACATGTTAGTTGATTGTGCCAAACTAAATTTTTTGGTCTCCTTTTTAATCTTCCTTACAAAAAATGGATCATAGACATGCAAAGTTGGAGAAGAAATACTGTGTTGTATGGGGTGCAGGGTGAAATCACAAATCTGGAAAGTAGGAGAGGACTCAACAATTGAATACAAGTATTTGTCAAGCATTGACTATGTGTAAGGCAGCATACTAGGCACTGGGGATAGAAAGACAGAAAGGAAAAATAATACCTTTTCTCAAGGAGTTTGCATTCTGAGTTCTAATGCTGCTTCTGCTACTACCTTTCATGGTTTCTTTTATTGGGGGGGAAGCAAGCAGAGTTAAGTGACTTGCCCAGGGTCACCCAGACAATAAGTATCTGAGGCTAGATTTGAACTCAAGTTCTCCTGACTCCAGGGCTGGTGTGCTATCCACTATGCCACCTAGCTGCCCCTGCTACTAACTTTCTATGTCACTCTAGACAAATCACTTGCTTCTCTGGGTCCTGTTTGTGATTCGGTATAAAAATCTTGATTCTTTCCAAACGCTTTTTCAACTTGTTCTTGGAGGCAGCTTTGCTATCACTCAGTATCCTGCCTGGAATTTCCCAGATTTGGCTGATTTATCATATCAAGGCTTTTGTTTCTCCTGGCTGGAGGTTTAATTTTCCTCTACAGATTCCTTCACTTTTGCCAAATTATGTCTCATTGCCAGAACATAACCAACTATCCAGATTTTAACTGCATTGAAAATGTTCCCTGAACAGAGAGAGCAGGTACCCTACAGAATATCAGTATAAAATGACTCTGGACTGATTCTAAATATTCAAACACCAAAGAGAAGAACTTGTCTCCCAACTGATTAAAGTGATTGTTTCCATAAGCTTTAATTTTTTTCTGAAAATCCCACTGAAGCTTTTCACCCATCCTTTTACTTAGGGGTAAGAGGCAGTGATTGTGAGAGTTGTAATTTTTTTTAAGTTACAGACATCCCATTATTTCAATCAGTCAATCAACAAGTATTTATTAAGTGTCTACTGCATTTCAAGTATTGTTTAGGCACTAGAGATACAAAAACAAAAGGTTAAAATCTCCTGCTCTTTTTTTAATTGTGTTTTATTTTTTCCCAATTATATGTAAAGGCAATTTTTAGCATTCATTTTTACAAGATTTTGAGTTCCAAATTTTTCTCCCTCCTCCCCTCCCCTTTTCCTAAAATGGTAAGCAATTTGATATAGGTTATATATGTGAAATCATGTAAAACATATTTCCATATTAGTCACAGTTGTGAAAGAAGAAACAGACCAAGAGGAAAAAACCATGAAAAAAATAAAGTAAGTGAAAAAAGTATGCTTTGATGTGTATTCAGAGTCCATCAATTCTTTATCTGGATACGGATAACATTTTCCATCATTAGTCCTTTGTAATTGTCTTAGATCATTGTGTTGCTGAGAAGATCTAAGTCATTCGTAGTTGACTATCACTCATGTTGCTGTTATTATGTGCAAAGTTTTACTGGTTCCACTTATTTCACTTTGTATCAGTTCATACAAGTCTTTCCATTTTTTTTTCTGAAATCTACATCTTCATCATGTCTTATTGCACAATAGTATTCCATTATATTCATACACCACAACTTGTTCAGTCATTCCCCAATTGATGGGCATCTGTATTGGTAATTAAGGAGGGCTTTTAGCACTTATTCAATCAAGTGCCCTTGAAGAGTTTAGCCTTTGTTTCCTTGATTAAATTAGGAGTCCTTGATGATCAAGGGAAAGCCTAGTTTACATGGGTTTGAGTGGCATGTTTGTGATATCAGAGGCTTTTAGACCACGTGGGTTTAAGTCGCATTTTTGTGATGCTTTTAGGTCACGTAATTGAGTCGCATGTGTGATTCACCTTTGACCCTGAACAAGATATATAAACCAAGAGGTTGGCATTCTCCCTTGGGGCTCTGAGCCACAGGAGGAGTGGCATGTGACTCTGGGCCAGCCATTGTTATGAGCTTCCCAGCTCCTGAACTCAGATGTTGGTTTCTTGGTAACTATGAATTGTATTTGGTCTGTTTATAATGTATGTTTGTAATTTGTGTGTATTTGCTCTGAAGTTCAGGGTGCTGGCTTTTTCCCCTGAACTAAGTGAATGATATTTGTATGTTGGATTGAAATAAGATTGTTAACCTCTTAACTCTACCTTCCTTAGTAAAGCAGATCAAAAGAACCTGTGCTGGCTGCATTCTTGTTGTTGGGCTTATGTTGATCTTTGACCCCCACAGTAGCTGCTAGCCAAAGTTTTGCAACAACATCCCCTCAATTACCAATATTTTACCACCACAAATAGAGTTGCTATAAATATTTTTGCACATGTAGGTCTCTTTCCCATTTTTTATGATCTCTTTGGGATACAGGCCTAGTAGTGGTATTGCTGGATCAAAGGGTATGCACAGTTTGGTTGCCCTTTGGGCATAGTTTCAAATTGCTCTTCAGAATGGTTGGATTAGGTCACAACTCCACTAACGTTGCATTAGTATCCCAATTTTCCCATATCTTCTCCATTTATCATTTCCTGGTTTTTTTGGTCATATTAGCCAATCTGATAGGTGTGAGGCAGTACCTCAGAATTGTTTTAATTTGCATTTCTCTAATCAAAAGTGATTTAGAGCACTTCATATGACTGTAGATAGCTTTGATTCTTCATCTGAAAAATGCCTGTTCATGTCCTTTGAGCCTTCATCGATTGGGAAATGAAATGGCTTGTATTCTCATATAATTGACTCAGTTCTCTATATATTTAAGAAGTGAGGCCTTTATCAGAGATACTTGCTGTAAAGATTGTTTCCCAGCTTTTTAATTTAATCAAAATTATCCATTTTACATTTCAAACCCCTGCTCTTAAGCAGCTTATAGGGGAAATCCTATAGGGGAAATAATATGCATGTATATTGTTGTGTATATAATATATATAACATGTATATTGTTGTAGTTATTCCATCATTTCGACTCTTCATGACCCCATTTGGGGTTTTCTTGGCAAAGACACTGGAGTGGTTTGCCATTTCCTTCTCCAACTCATTTTGCATATGAGGAAACCAAGGCAAACAGGGTGAAGTGACTTGCCCAGGGTCACACAGCTAGTAAGTGTCTGAAACCAGATTTGAACTCAGGAAGATGAGTTTTCCTGACTCTAGGCCTGGTACTCTATCCACTGAGCCACCTAGCTGCCCATTATAGTAGTAGGGAATATAAATACAAGGGGAAAAAATGCCTTCAAGGAGCTTACTTTCTAATGGGGGATGATAACACATTAAAAGGAAGCAGAAAGGGGGAAGGTGGGGGAAGGAGAGGAAGGTATCCACCCACCTCAGGGCATGGCCAATCTGGACCTTCCCTCAAAATGGAAGTTCCAAGAGGAACTCACTCGTTGGAGGAGGGCGTCTGGGGGCTGGGGATAGAGGGAGAAAGCAACTGAAGTATGCTGTCTAATGTGCATGACTTTCCCGATTTCTGTTTATTGTTTACTTGGACAAATGTGTTATACAATATCTGAGATTTCTTTGTGACCAGTGTTTGGTAGGGAGCTAAGCTTATTGAGTTAGCTACCTGTTATCTTCCCTCCCTGTCAGAGCAACTAGGAAAATCAGCTTTTATTATGAGCCCCCTAAAAAAGAACACTGAACCCCTAGACTATGAATATTTGACCTGTAGCTGCAGGATATGTCTAGGCTCCGAGGCTACCTTATGAACTCAAGACATCCTTAAGGCAGAGGCTGATTTCCTACAGGAGAGTCAATTTCATAAAAGCACATTTCTCAGTTGAGATATCACCATCAGGAGGATCCTGCCTGGCTAGCTAGGAGATCTGGATCCTTGGTCAGGTACTGCAGATCCAAGGCAAATATAAAATATCTGTTCAGCAAAGTAGCCTTTACCTTCCAGGATTGGCGGGGAGGGGGAGGAAGAGATAACAATGAATATACTGTACTATTTGAGATGTCTGATGTCTTTCTGTATATGTTCATGCATGCCCGTGAATCCTTTATGTTTTAAGTATTTTCCCTGGTTGAGAAAAGAGCTGTCCTGTATTATACGTTCAGTACCTTTTCTAGGGGCAGCTAGGTGATACAGCAAATAGAGTGCCAGGCCTGAAGTCAGAAAGACTCACCTTTGCGAATTCAAATCTGGCCTCAGATACTTACTAGCTATGTGACCATGAGCAAGTCACTTAATTCTGTTTGCCTCAGTTCCCTCATATGTATTTTACATTGTCTTCCATTTTTTCATTCCTTTGGTTCTGTTTTATAATATCTTGATTTCTCATAGCTCTCTAGCTTCCACTTGCTCCAATCTAATTTTTAAGGTAGTATTTTCTTCAGTGGTCTTTTGGACCTCCTTTTCCATTTGGCTAATTCTGCCTTTCAAGGCATTCTTCTCCTCATTGGCTTTTTGGAGCTCTTTTGCCATTTGAGGTAGTGTCTTTTTTAAGGTGTTGTTTTCTTCAGTGTATTTTTCAGCATTTTTTTTTGTCTCCTTTAGCAAGTCATTGACTTGTTTTTCATGGTTTTCTCGCATCTTTCTCATTTCTCTTCCCAATTTTTCCTCTACTTCTCTAACTTGCTTTTCCAAATCCTTTTTGAGCTCTTCCATGGCCTGAGACCAGTTCATGTTTTTCTTGGAGGCTTTTGTTGTAGGCTCTTTGACTTTGTTGACTTCTTCTGGCTGTATGTTTTGGTCTTCTTTGTCACCAAAGAAGGATTCCAGAGTCTGAGACTGAATCTGGGTGTGTTTTCGCTGCCTGGCCATATTCCCAACCAACTAATTTGACCCCTGAGTTTTTCAGTGGGGTATGACTGCTTGTAGACTAAAGAGTTCTATGTTCCACGCTTGGAGGGATGCGCCAGCTCTGCCACACCAGCCCTCCTCCTTTCCCAGGAACCCCCAACAAGGACTGGGCTTAGATCTTCAGCAGGCTGTGCACCCCTGCTCTGATCCGCCACTTAATTCCTCCCACCAGGTGGGCCTGGGGCCGGAAGCAACTGCAGCTGTACTTCTATAGCTGCCCCACCTCCGCTGCCCCCAGGGCGGTAGCCGAATCCCGAACTCCTTCCACTCCCTCAGCTTTTCCCACTAACCTTCTCTGTTGTCTTTGGGGTTTGTGGGTTGAGAAGTCTGGTAACCACTGCAGCTCACTGATTCAGGGCACTAGGGCACGCTCCGCCTGGCTCCTGGTCTGGTTGGTCCGAGGCCACTCACACTGGGCTGTGCTCCACTCCACTCTGCTCTGCTCCCAGCTCCGTGCGGGATAGACCTCACCCAGAGACCATCCAGGCTGTCCTGGGCTGGAGCCCTGCTTTCCTCTGCTCTTTTGTGGGTTCTGCAGTTCTAGAATTGGTTCAGAGCCATTTTTTATAGGTTTTTGGAGGGACTCGGCAGGGAGCTCACGCTAGTCCCTGCTTTTCAGCCGCCATCTTGGCTCCACCCCCTCCCTCATCTGTAAAATGAGCTAGAGAAGGAAATAGCAAATCAGTCCAGTATCTTTGCCAAGAAAACCCAAAAATGGAGCCAACAACAAAAACCCTTTCTAGAAGGGACTCTGTTACCATATTTTCAGAAGATGCTACATATGAGCCATTTCTAAGTTTTGTTTTACAAATTTCCCCAGAATTTAATTCTGGGGAGGGAGCAAAGCCAAAGAAATAAAAACCTGAGGGGGGATGGAGGGGGTGCTCCCTTCATGTGAACATGTCATCCCTCCCCTTGTTAGAGAGGCTCCTTGTTCCAAGGAAGACAATGGAAATGGTTAACCAAAAACAACCAAAAATGAACACAGAGTTCTTAGGCCTTCCACTAAAAACTCTTCAGGGAGGAGCCATCAATCCATTAATCACCACTCTCAGGGTTTGATTATGCAACGAATTCTGAGTCAATATAACTGTAGTACCATCCAGTACCACCATTTCTCCATTTTATCCACAAGGATCAAGTGAGAAACTATCAAATTCCTTTCCAAAATCTAAATGTAACTAATACCCTATTGAAGCAATCTTTAGCAAGTCACAAGTACTCAATGTTTTCCTTTCATTTTCGGCCACCTCTAAGGTGATGGAAAGAAATGCAGGGGAATGGGTATTGAATAACCAGGGTCTTTTAACCTAAAAAGAGTTACTTATGGTCATGTAATGTCACAATTTAGCCAGGCACCTAAAAAACAAAGAGAATCAACTGCTTTATAGGAAACAAACCAGGGTAATGACATGGGAGAAACACACTAAGCATGCATGCCAGAGATAGAGAACATGTTCCATGAATCTACAGCATAAATTCTTAAGGGTGCAGGATCAGTAGCAATGGCCCCTTGGGAGAAATTTGGCCTTGCAACCTCCTGTGGCTATCCTGTTGATCATCAGGCTCCAGGTTTCATATGGTGGTGGGCCAGAAAGTGAATGCCCTCCCTACAAAAGTCAGAGTGGAATACTGTCATCACTATGTCATGAGATAGTTGCCTTCCATCCCTCACCCTTCTTAGTTTGACGGGGTGGGGTGGAGAGAAATGATTGATGGACTTTCTTCATAGGACATTTGTTCCCTTGGCTAAAGTGAAAAACATGCAGATATTAACAACAGTGGCTACAGCTGATGGGAAATTGAGATGTCAGACCTCTTTAGGAATGTTTGGGGCTTGTCCACTTTAGAATTTTAATGTTGTATCTTTTATTTTTGATTCCATTTGCTAAAGAGTCCATTTAACCTATGTGTGTGAGTAATCCCCTTCTGAGTCACATAAGCTTGCTAAAAGATAACAATCTTGAGGGAATGGGGGAGGAAGCCATTTTGATAAAAATAAAAATTGTTTCTGAACAGCTTTATGTTTTGTCCCCTAGTTTAGATGAGACGAGAAAGACTCTGGGCTTTGATAAAAGTGTTAACAGGAGTCTGGGAGCCATGGGACTCAGGCAAACCATGTCTGTCACTGAAGAAAGAGACTTGGGCAGGTAGCTCACTCAGGGTTTGGAGCACCACCAACTAGCTTACTCAAAGATTGCTCTCTGAAGAGCCCTACCCACCCATCTGATTTGCTACCTCTAATGAGACTGCAGAGACTCCTGTACAAAGGAAAAACATCTGTTACTATGTAAGTATACTAGCTATAACAGTCTATGATCTCCCAAACTAGAAACATCATCAAAAAACTGAATGAAATTAGTCTCCATGACTTGTTCTGTGTGATCATGGACTGGTTCCTAGTGATCACTACTTTCCTTTGTAAGTGCTCAAAAACCAGCCATTTAATAGTTGTTCTAGAATTTTTGCCTGGGATTAATGGCAGGTTCACTAGTCTATATAGTTAGTGAAATCCCTTTTCTTCTCCTTTTTGAAAATCAGAATATTTGTTCATCTCCAGTATTCCAGTACCTCTCTCATTTTCAATAGTTCCTTGAAGATCATTGAGAGTGGTTCAGTAATTACATCTGAAAATTATTTTAGGATCATGAGGTATAATTCATCCAAATCAGGAAATTTTAACTAATTCCCAAACTTTCTGCATTTGTGTAATTTTCTGGGACTTTTTTGACTTGGTTTTGTGTGTGTGTGTGTGTGTGTGTGTGTGTGTGTGTTTCTTATTTATTTATTCCTGACCTCTAGTGAAACAATTCTGTTTTTCATTGAGCCCTTAGTTTTATTTCTATTTGATATTTTTTATTTCATGGATATTCTTAATGGATGAGTTTCTTCATTACCTTGTTCCTTTTTTATTTCATTTCATATTCTTGCTAATTATGTTTCTTCTGTTATTGAAAAATCTCGTTCAACTCGAATTGATATTGTTTGATATATGATGCTTTCCTTCCTTGTCTGCTTGTAAAATTATCTCTTTGTTATTATGGTCTTAATGTTTGAAGGGTGCATGTGGGAGGGTATGTGTGGGGGTTTGTGTGTGTGTGTGTGTGTGTGTGTATCCAGGTGAGTTGAATTTACTGTCAACCCTAATTGACAGCCTGTAAATTCTACCAGTTTGCCATACATCCCTCTTTTTCGATATTTCTAAGAAGAAATTTCTAAATAAATTTCTAAATATGTTCTTGTACATCTTAAAATACAATAGTCTAATTATTTTCTTCTTCACAGTTTTGGGGAAAGTCAATAAATCTCAGATTTTCTCTCCTTGACCTTAGCTCCAGATCAATCACTTTTGTTTGTATAAATTTCTAATCTTTCTATATTTGTGTGATTTTTCTGGGACTTATTTTTGCTTTTTTTTCCTCTCATTTCTTTCATCTTGACTTTCAATGAACCAATTCTGTTTCTCATTGAGTCTATAATTTTGTTTCTATTTCCCATGGACATTTTAATGGATTAATTTCTTTTATCATCTTGAACTGAGATTTCTCAGTCATACACAATTCCTTCTTTAGTTCATTTCATAACATTTTTGCTAATTAAATTTCTTCTTTAATTCCTTCTGTGAGTTTCTTATCCATTTTACTATCTTGAGAAAATTCTAATTTTACTTCTGATGCTTCTGTTGATATTGCTTAAGTATACTTTCCTCCTAAAATTTCTGCCTCTGCTTCTTTTTAATCTGCAATATTTTTGTAATGTCAAAACTCTTCTGTTTGCTCATTTTTTTCTCCTTAGCCCTGGAAGGCAGAACTAAGAAGAAGCTGTAGAGAAACAAGAACTTCCTCACAATTAAAAGTACCCAAAAGTGAGGTGGGCTACTTTGGGAAGTAAGAAGTCCCGCTTACCAGAGATCTTTAAGCAGAAGTTAGGCAATATTAGTGTCCAGGTGGAGGTTGGACCTCTGAGGTCCCTTCCAACTGTAAAACTCTGCATCTGCGTTTTTGTCATAGCATGTACAAGGTATCATGGTAGGCATGCTAGGCAAAGAGTTAAGATATAAGGTGTCCTTCATGGATCTTATAATTTATCAAAGTGGGGCGATATGATAGCAGGGAAGAAAATGAAATAAAATCAAATTTTAGTGGCAAACTTAAAAATATAAAAAAGCTATTTTTAAATCTGAAGGTTTCAGAGTCCTGATGGGTAATTTCATAAAACCATAAAATTGTGAAGCTGAAAAGGACCTTATAAGATTATTTTATTCAAATCTCTCACTATAAAGATGAAGAAGCTATAGTTTAAGTTAAGAAATTTACTTGAAGTCATTCAGCCACTGAATGGTAGAATCAGGTCTAGAACTCAGCACTTAGAAGGAAAGTAACTTGTGCAGTGACTTCCTCTGTCAAGCTGCTGTTGGAATTATCACTTTAACTATTTCAGTGACATGTGGACTGACAAACAAGTCTCAGCTACTACTTCATCACTGTGGAAGTTAAGGAGCACTATGCCTCTTTCATAAGTGTAACGTTCTGATGAAGCCAATAATGGTTGGCCACTTTTTTGTGAAGAAGGTCATGTTAAAAATCATAAGAACAACCTACCCTGGAGACAGGTGTAGCCCCCCACCCCCACCCCAATTTTCCCATTGAGACCTCAATTCCACCCTGATTGATGAAGGATACACGAAAGTATGGCATCAGGCTTGCTCAAAGTGATTGGAGAGGTAGATTTTCCTGAACGGAGAAAGAGAAATACATGAGTAACATCACACCAGGAAGCAGACAAAGCACAAACCTCCGAAGCCATCTATATTTGCTACTATGACCTCTCCAGAAAGTACAATGCCGAGGGGAAAAAAGGGAGGAAGAGCACCACCTGGTTTTATCTGGCAACTCACAGCTTAGACAGATACTAGAGTAATTAATTTTATACAAATTCACTCTACTAGCCCAGAAAGACTATCCACTTCTCAAGGACTCAATTCGTAATTTAATTTGGGGATGGGTAAAGGAAAGGTGAAGAGTCAGAAGTTCCATTCTATCCCCAGACAAAGGCCCATTATCTAGATATCTTAAGCCCCAGTCCAGAAAACCAAGCACTATCTACATAACCCACTCTTATTCTGATGTCCCAAGCTTTAGTTGGAAAGATTTATGAAACTACTGCCACCACTCCTGTCCCAACCCAAATCCATCAATTTCCTGCCCAAGAAGGACTCATAGTCCCTTATAGATCCTTTCCAGGATTATTCTGATGATTTAATTTATCTCTATAAAGGATTATGGATTTAGACCTAGAAAGGACCTCAGAGGTCATCTAGTCCAACACTTTCATCTTATGAATGAGGAAACTGAGTGTGAATTGCTAGAAGTGTATAGTGGTCAGAGGATTGATGAACCCCAATAAGTTCCCTTTCCTATTCTGTATATATGCCAGAGAAGGACAGTATAGATTGGCTATGTCAGGTCTTCAAAAGGGAATCATCAGCCATGATAATAGCACTCTTCCTCCTGGGACTAGCAACTCTAATTCAGTGCAAGACAATTTAATTCAACAAATATGTATTAAATAAATACTCATCAATGTACTGTTAGACTCTAGTCATTTAAGTTGCAATATGATATTGGTAGCTGCTCCATAGGAATGTATAGTATAGGTTAGAATTAGATATTATATGGCAGTGAGCTTGTCAAAAATGTAGGTCTTCATTGACATCCCTGCCTACTCTCACCCCACTCCCATTCTCTAACATCAGACACTGAGAACAGGTTCAAGTCTCCAGAAATGAAATTAGAGATTACAATCAAGCTCTTGCTATCATAGGTTATGACCTAGTGTAAAGAAAATACTGTTCAACCTGAAGTGCCCGGCAGTCTTGAGCTTTACCCAGAAGTCGTCCAAGTTCCCACTATTCACTAGCGCAAAGAAGAACCACTAAAACCAAATCTACCATATTCTGCTCAGCTCTATGACTGAACAAATGATGCCATTCTTCTCCCAACTCCAGTGTGTTGGAAGGATTAGGCTGTCACACTGGACAGATGAGGGGTAGGTTTTAAGACATGATGAGAGTAGGGAATGTTCCTTAAGAGGAAAAAGTTGTCAGGGACCCCAAACCTCTGATACAGATAGCTGAGAGGATAAAGAGGACTCCAAAGATATTTTCAAGAAAACAATTGTCATTGATCTTGTAACAATGTCATCGTACTCTAGCTTTTAGGTATTCTATCTGCCCAAGACCTCAGGCAGCTTATACCTCAACCCAATGCACCAAATTTCTCCAGGGACATGTGTACAACAAGACAGCACCGGCTCAGGCCCACAGGGAAAGCCACTAGGGGACATCAGACCTCCAAGAGTCATACCTCTCTGCCACAAGATTTTACTTGGCTGTTACTCTTCCTTCCTCCAACACACAACCCTACCACCACAATATAACAGGCCAGCCTAAACACCAGTTCAGAGGTTTCATCTCTCCATACTTTACAAGTAACTTCAGAATTAGAGAAAGGCTGATATCTCAAATAGGACTATTGGCAACAGTCACTGCATTTCTGCCCCTGCAGATCAACTTCCTTCTTTCTATGACCAGTAGCATAAATTATTATGAGTTCTTGAATTTATCTAATTTAATTGATAATTGTGGCTTATAATTCCTGGCCCCTCCTCCCATCTGAGCAAGAGAGTCCTATTCTTTCCTAAGAGTCCATAACCTAGCAACGGGATAAGAGAGAAATAATATCTTGCTAGAGTGCTCAGGGAAGTCTTTATAGAAGAAGAAGGATTCTAACAGAGCCTTGAATGATGTATAGGAATTGTCAAGATAGAAAGGAGAGGGTATGGCATTCCAGGAGAAAGAGGATAAGCAAGAACAGGTAAATGAAAAATCAAAAGGCATATTTGGGGGGAAACGGGTAGATCAATTTGGCTTGAGGTTAGGGTATATATAGGGGAGTAGTAAATGTTAAAGCTGTAGAGTTAGATTGGGGCCCCCAGAACCATGCAGAGATTTCGACATAAGCCTAGGTCATTTAGATTTTACTTTGTAGGCTATAGGGAGCCTTAGGGTTTTTGAGCAAGGCAAAGAACATTATCCGAGTTATATTTTAGAAAGATTAAATAGGTACCAATATATGGGACAGATCTGAGTGAACAGAGACTAGAAGTAGGACACTTACATAGGAGACTTTTGAAATAGTCCAGGCATGAGGTGATCTAGCCTACACCAGAGTGGTAGCAAGGGGAATGGGACCATGACCCATGTGGTTGAAGCAATTTGAATTTCTCTCCACTGTGATTTCCTGTATCTTTTAAGCACCAAACGAGGATGGGAAATTCAGTGTTAGAAATTG
Organism: Trichosurus vulpecula; assembly: GCF_011100635.1. Classification (NCBI taxonomy): domain Eukaryota; kingdom Metazoa; phylum Chordata; class Mammalia; order Diprotodontia; family Phalangeridae; genus Trichosurus; species Trichosurus vulpecula. Next base: position 94,348,355 of record NC_050577.1, on the reverse strand, counting down.
AATTGCCTGAATCATCAACCTAAAGGGAGTTGCATAAGATTGCTAATGTCCCTTATAATGGGGTATTTAAAACAGAGGCAATCAGATGCTTTAGGGTAAACATGCCAGACACACCAATGAGAGATGCAACATGGGCAGTGCACTAGTAAAGCTGTCATGTAGTTCAGGGTGGGGGTCACTCTGTCTGTAGAGCATTCACACACACACACACACACACACACACACCACCCCTTCACATCACCACTCTTCTCTGACGATAGCTCTCTGCAGCCTCTTCATGGCGCTTGGCAGGCCCTGGAAGTTTTCATAGCTTTTCTGGCTCACTTCCTCATTGCTCAGCCAGCAGCCTCCCCAGCAAGCTTATCAACAGCTCTGTTCCTGGTTGGCTCCATTAGTCAGGACCCCTTGCTGTCTCTGCTGTATGGTTTGGCTTCTATTTCTCTCTCCCAGCCTTCTCTATTACTATCCTGATGCAATTATTTTGTATCACAGGGGCACGGTCATACAAGAACTGAAGTCCTGGAAACCTAGATCAAGCTTGTCCTGGAGGTCCTGAGCCACGTGGGAGATGCAGTCCTCTCCTTTAGACATGCCCCAATTGTAGGAGATTGGTGATTGGGAGATATTAAGCAAGTGGAGAGAGTTTGGAATAAATGTTGTCAGGAAGGTTCAAGGGAATACACACAAGATGAATAAAAGCAACGTCCAACAGTGGGGACTGAGTTGAAATTAAATGACATGAATTCCTGGTAGATCCTGCCACTAAGAGTACCAAGCCTGGAGTCAGGAAGACTCATCTTTCTGAGCTCAAATCTGGCCTCAGATCCTTACTAGCTTTGTGACCCTGGACAAGTCACTTTGCCCTGTTTGCCTTGGTTTCCTCACCTATAAAATGAGCTAGAGAAGGAAATAGCAAATCAGTCCAGTATCTTTGCCAAGAAAACCCCAAAGGGGATCACAAAGAGTTGAACACAGCCGAAACGATTGAACAATAAGTCACCATGGTTCTGTGACTTCCTCCAGCAACACTTTGTACCTTGAGAGCAGGAACGGAAAAACACAAAGGAGATGAGCTAGAAATAGAAATTGATATAAGATATCCTGGTAGATAGTTATGGGTCAAAAGAGTCCAAGGTAAGGATTGTAATACCTAAGTTAAGTGGTAAAAGTCATCCAGGAAAGTGAAGGTGAGGCCTGGGTAGCAGTAGAGATCTGAAGAGAGTGGAACAGATAAATGTGTACCTCAAACGAGAGTGTTTCAGTTGTCCAAAACCGACTTTAGGGAACAAAGGAGATTAACTCTCCCTTTCTACTCCCATTGAATGACAAAGCCTCCATCAAAAAGAACAACATGTGATGTCTTCAGGGGAGAGCCAGGTTTCCTTTGGAGTAGATTGAGGGAGAAAAAATATGAGGAAAATGTGTTTAGAATGAAGGGAATTTTGCTCACCTGAGGTGGTAGATGAAGGTGGGGAGCAATCAGAGAGTAACGGAAAGAAGCAACGGTGGAAAGTGAGGAGCCTAGGGTGGAGTGGAGTAAGGGTTAGGAGATTGTGTGATTAGAGGTTTGTGGCCAGAATAGCTATGTACCTACCTCCAGTTAACAATTGTAGAGGGGTGGAGATGAAAGTGACCAAGTTATCAACTAGCCCCTTGTTGACAGCCTGCTGTGAACAAGAATGAATTACAGGATAAGGCTCTGAGGGTGGAGATGAGGCAACAGAAGGAAAAAAGAGGGTGGTGCCTAGAGGATCTGATAGAGATTGTGGAAGGAAGGAGTCAAGGCCTAATTAAGCGCCTCTCTTTCCAGTGTCCAATGCTCTAAGTATGAATAGCCCAAAACCTGTCATTTTTGTCAAGCTTAAATAGTATACCTGAAGTTAACAGCTTGTACATACACATATCATAGCCACTGACTGTCTGGCCCTTCTTCTTCTATCCCAATTAGATGTCCCATTCAACATTGCTAAAACTGGATGGAGGCAGCAAAGAGAAAGACAGCTGGGCAGCTGGCCAAGACCAACCAAGGAAGTGGTTGAAGGGAATTGGTAGCTTCTGTGGAATAAATTGATAAAAAGTTCATGTGAGGCTAACATGCTGTTAAAGTAGATATGAAATTGGTTGAGGTTACTATGGCTTTAATAAGCAACTGGTCTAATATTGAGGGAAAATTGATCCTGAATGGAGAGGGCACTGGTATAGTATTGGTTTTGCTAAGGAGAGAGACAAAGATAGAGAAAGAGAGAAAGGCTGCAAAACAATCATATATGTGGTTCTGGGGATGGCCCCAAAGAAGAACCTGGGAGTGGAATGGGGGGGGGGTAGGAAGGAAGGGGGCCAGGGACTCCTATACAACAGTTGGGTATATTAATTGAGAATTGTTGCTATGGTTGTTCAGTCATTTCAGTTGGACAGCTTCATGACCCCATTTGGGGTTTTCTTGGCAAAGATACTGGAGTGGTTTGCCATTTCCTTCTCCAACTCGTTTTACATGTGAGGAAACTAAAGCAAACAGGGTTAAGTGACTTGCCCAGGGTCACACAGCTAGTAAGTATCTGTGGTCAGATCTGAACCCAGGAAGATGAGTCTTCCTGACTTCAGCCCAGCACTCTGTCCACTCTATCCACTTCACCAGCATTAACCTCTGGGTCAGAGTCCTCGGACAACAAAACAAACACAACTTCCCCTCAGGCTTTCTCCCTCACAGACTCCTGTTTTCTACCCAGCCCCTCAGCTCTCTCTAGACAAAGCTTCAAGAAGGCCACCTCCATCAAGACTGGCCAGCAGTTAAACATATACCTCTCATCTCAACAGATTTCTAGAAACCCGTTCCCCTTAGCTCACAACGTAACTAGTCTTTGGCAATGTCTCAAGAAACTTGGGAATTCTGGGTAACCACCACCACCACCACCCCTCCAGCCTAAAAGTCCAATTCCCTCCCCCCTAACCAAAGCTCTTACTTCATTGGCCCTGTTTGCAGGGCCAAAGACAGATTATAACAGGATGATGGTGGTCTTTTTTAAGTTACACGAGAGATATGAAGAGAAGGTAAGAACAACCAGGGCACAGTAAGGAAATTTCTACAGAGTATAACATTCTGGACCATCTAGATCCTTATCCTGAATGATCCAAATCCAACCAAAAATTACTTTTTAACCTGCTTGGATTTTTGGTTCTGCATAGATTCCTCAGTTTATCCTAGAGGTTCTGTTCCTTTCTTTATTCTGTCCTCTCTGCATCCCCCACTAAAAAAAATTAAGCAATCAATAAGGGAAGCATCATGATACAGTAGAAAGAAGGCTGGCTATGTAGCAGTGGGGCAGCCTCCTAGATCAATCCATAAAACATCAGAAAACAGTCCATCCATCAGGGAAATAGACCGAGAAGGAACTCCAACCTACAGAAGGAATTAGGAAATAGACATGGGGGTAGAAAGTTGACAAAAGCACACAGATAAAACCTGAGTAAGAGGTTGTTTGGGGAAAAGAGTAACTGAGGGAGGGAGTAGCTTGGAAGGATGGGAAGTAACCAGAAGAAACTGGTTGTGAGGTCTAAGGTGAAGGACATTAGTTTTCCCCCACCCATCCCAGTTGATGTGGTCATGGGATACAATCACATATTACGAGGTGCTAACATCATAACAAAGGATTAACAGCCAATAATCTTTTCTCCAAAATATGAACACTCTTCTCTGATAGAATTAAAGGATGCTGAGCTATTGGACAAACAAAAAAAAATGCTCATGTCCACAGTGACTTTAAATGGTTAAACCCAGAGGCAGCTAGGTGGTGCAGTGGGTAGAGCACCTGCCCTGGAGTCAGGAGAACCTGAGTTCAAATCTGGCCTCAGACACTTGACACACTTACCAGCTGTGTGACCTTGGGCAAGTCACTTAACCCCAATTGCCCTGCCTTCCTCCCTCAAAAAATGAATAAATAAATAGTTAAATCCTGGAAATAGTGTGTCAGGCTGCTTGGAAATTGGAGGCACCATGAAGAAATTGTGGAATGTGACCCTTGTACCTATGCCAGGGTCAACAGTGGGAAAAGGGAGTTCTCTCCCATCCCCCCATCATCCATTGGATCTAATACTAGTGCTACTAGGGCCTTATATCATAGGAGTTGGAGAAGCAGTTCAAGAGTGTTTGAGGCCAGTTAGATGAACAGAGATACACTCTCTAAACAAAAATGGATACAGAAAGGCAGTTAGTTAAGGGAGGACCTAGTAGGACTTCTGGCAGCAGAGAAGAGAGCAGACCATCTTGGCTCAAAAGAGAGCTAACCCTGACAATCAAGATTCAATGGAGCCTGGGAACCAATAAAATTACCTGTCTAGCAGAGATGCTTAATCCATCTTCATAAGGACTCCACAAGAAGAGAAAGAACATAGAGGCCTTTCAATTCCAGAGGTGTAAGTTGCCTTGACCCCATATGTCCCCTACGTCTCTGCCTCACTCTCATTGTATTCTAAGTACTAAGGAGTACCATTGTACTCCTGCTTCCTTCTGTTTCATTTTAATATGCCTTTGCTTTGAGCTAATTGTATCTATTGGTTATCTGTTAATAGGAAACACACTGATTGGGGCTCAAGAGATATAGTTTGGGAAATAGGTACCCTCAGGGAACCCCCACAGTACTAAGGGGTGGTAACCACTGTTGTGTAAAAGTTGGGAGAATACCACACAGGTATTTCTGACTGAGAAGAGGGAGGACTTTGCAAAGGGGGGGACAGATTAACTATTTCCTTAACTCTGATCACAGCCCTTATGAAGTCTCTTGGAACAGGAAGGGTGCAATAAAACTCAAAATTACAGTCACCATAGTATCAAGTTATGGTATATCTTCATGGTTTCCCCTTGGTCCTGGGAAAATGCCATACCTTTCTTTGTAAAAAGGGTCTCTGGGAGAATAGCAAGACCACCCTGTCACTCCAAAACTTGTTACAGGTAGGGAGAAGAAGTGTTTTAACAGAAAATTCTAGAGATCTTCAAGAAAGCCCAGAAGAGAATCATCAAGGTGATTGAGGACATTGGAAAAGAAAGGATCAATAAAAGGGATAGAATTGCTGCTCAGAGTAGATGGGGAAATGATAAACAACTGAGAAAAGGCAGTGTCGCTTACTTATTTTGCTTCAGTTTTCTCTGCCAAGAAGAATGATCCTTGTTTTGGAAAAAACAGAACAAAAAAAGGGCTAAGAGGATATTGATATCCATGATAGGCTGGGAAATAGTAAGAGAGCCCCTTTCTGCCCTGGATAAGTTCAGGTCACCAAGCCCAGATAAACTGCATCCTTGCAACTGATACGAGTTACCAATAGGGTTGCTAAGCCATGGTCAGTGATCTTTGAAAGATTATGAAGGAGAGATAACACAAGACTGGAGAAGGGCAAGTATATTCCTGGAGGGGGAGAGAGAGAGACAGAGAGAGAGAGAGAGAGAGAGAGAGAGAGAGAGAGAGAGAGAGAAGAGAGACAGACAAAGGAAAGAGGGAAGAAAGGAAGGAAGGAAGGAAGGAAGGAAGGAAGGAAGGAAGGAAGGAAGGAAGGAAGGAAGGAGGGAAGGAGGGAGGGAAGGAAGGAAGGAAGGAGGGAAGAAAGGAAGGATGGAAGGAGGGAGGGAAGGAAGGAAGGAGGGAAGGAGGGAGGAAGAGAAGGAAGGAGGGAAGGAAGGAAGGAGGGAAGGAAGAAAGAAAATGGAATCTGCCCACTAACTTCACTACAAGTCTTGGTTAAATATATATATGTATATGTATATGTATATGTATATGTATATGTATATGTATATGTATATGTATAATGTATTATTAAATGAGAAAGGAAATGAGACTGGCCCTGTGATTTGATTGCTATGGTAAATCCCTGAATGAGCAAACACTCTCTACCAGTGCTGATTAGTAAGTACCCTCTTCACAACTTACAGTCTTAGACACCAGTCTGACCATGCCACTCCTTGCCTCAAAAATTTTAAGAGTTTCTCTAAAGGACAAAATACAAACTCCTCAACTCATCATTAAAGGCCTCCACAACTTGGCTCCCAACAACCTTTCCCAACTTATTTCATATTCCCGTCACATGCTCCATGTTCCAGCTAAATTGGCTTATTTGCTGTTTTTCTTACAGGACATTTCATCTCCTATGTCCAAGTCTTTGCAAAGGCTGTTGCTGATGCCTGCAATGCCTTTCTTCACCTCTTGGAATCCTTAGCTTCCTTCAAGGCTTGGCTCAACAGATCTTTTTGTGGTGGCAAAGAATTGGAAGTTGAGGGGATGCCCATCATTTGGGGAATGGCTGATCAAGTTGTGGCATATGAATGCGATGGAATACTATTGTACTATAAGAAATGACAAGCAGGCAGATTTCAGGAAAACCTGGAAAGACTAAAATGAACTGAGTGAAGTGAGCAGAACCAGGAGAACGTTGTATACAGTAACAGCAACATTGTGCAATGACCAACTTTGATAGATTTGGCTCTTCTCAGAAATACAAGGATCTAAGACAATTCTAAAAGATTCATGACGGAAAATGCTATCCACATCCAGAGAAAGGACCGACTCAAACCCAGTTAGGTCTTGCCAATGCTGAGGCACTCACTATCCACTATGCCATGTTGTCTCTCATAGCATATTATTAAAGGAATGACTAATGAACACCTACAAAAGGAAGTTGTGAGCGCGTGCGAGCGCACACATACACACACACACACACACACACACACACACACACACACACACACACAAAACAGCATGGCTTCATAAAGAACATTATGCCAAAATTTTCTTTTGTGAAAAGTTATTAGGAGGTCCCAGGAATTTCTATCTCAGACATCATTGACCTAGATTTTAAGCAAAGCAATTGACAAGGCTCTCATGCTACTCTTAATGAAAACTTGGAGAAACGTGGACTAGAAGATATCACAATTAAGTGAACTCAAAACCGGTTGAATGATGCGACCCAAAGAGTATGTCATTAATAATTTGAGAGCAACTTAGAAGTAGGTCCTTGGTGGAGTGTCCTATGAAGGTATACTGGGCCTCGTGCTATTAAATGTTTTAATCAGTAATTCAGATACAGGCACCAAAGGCAAGTTCATCAAATTCGCACATGACATAAAGCTGGGGAGGAAATGCTAGCACTGGGCGATGAGGTCAGGGTCCAAAAAGATCTTTAAAGGCAGAACATTGGGATAAATCTAAAAATATGAAATTCAATAGTGATAAATAGAAACTTATACAGGTTTGTTGTTTTGGTTTTTTTTAATCAATTGCATAGCTAGTTCCTCTAAAAAAGACCTAGGAATTTTAGTGGACCACAGGTTCAATATAATGCAAAAGGGTTATATGGAAGCCAAAAATACTAATGCATCTTAGCGTAGTACCCAGGAATAAGGTAATAATAATCCTGCTGTAGGGAAACTCTTCTTTCTCAGCTCCTACTCACTTCCTTTAAGCCCTAACTAAAATCCCATCTTTTTAGTGGAAGTCTTCCCCAAACTCTCTTAATCCTAGTGTCTTTCCTTTGTTAATTAGTTCCCATTTCTCCTATATATATATATATAGCTTGCTTTGTACATATTTCTTTACATGTTGTCTCCCCTAGCAGATTGTAGGCTCCTTGAGGGCAAGGACTGTCTTTTGCTTCTTTTTGTATCCCCGGCGCTTAGAACAATACCCGGCACATAGTAGGAGGTTAATAAAATTTTATTGACTGATTATATTCTGCCCTGACCAAACCACACCTGGAGTTTTGGCTCCGGTTCTTTGTGCCACATCTTTGAGTGATTGTTGATAAGCTTAACAACTAAGGGTGTCTAGAAGAAAACAACCGGAATGAAGAGCCTTCAGTTGACACCCCATGAGGATCAGATGAAGAAATTGACAATGTTTAGCCTGGAGAAAAGATTTAGGAATCTAGATACCCAATGGGAATGATCTAGGGCTACAGACTGCTATAGAACACCAGGAGGAAGGGGGACACTCCCCCCATCCACTCCAAACTTTCTCTGCTTTCCTTAAAGCTTCAAGTATTTCAAATGTCTTTGTATTTGAAAGGCCGTATGGGGAAGAAATACTTATTAAGGGCCGATGGCATGTAGGATGAGCTACTTCTTTCCCTAAAAGGTAAGGAAGTTGTCACTAAAAACTTGAATGATCCAGCAGGCTAAAGCCTGGTCACGAAAGGGCATAAAAGAGACCAGCCGCATGAGGTCAAAGCCCTTCAGATATGAAGAATGTCCCCGGGGGCTCTCGGCTCACCCCATTCTAGCCTTCTGACCAAATGCTGTATGAAAACAATGTCCGTGTGAAGACAAGGAGAGAAAGGGGGTCCCACATCTACTCAAGACAAGTGCTATATTTTTGCTGAATCTCTTTTCCATGCTATGACTTAGGTAAATCTCATTTTGCCAACTTCTAAATGTTCTACAAGTGTCTCATTTCATTCCAATCCAGAACCCAAGCTACCAAACCAGCCTGTGCCAGAACCGGTCTATTGTACACTATCACGTAGAAGACTTATTCTGCTTGGACCCAGAGGGCAGCACTAGGAACACTAAGAGAGAATTCACAGAGGCCAATTTAGGCTCAATATAAAGACAAACTTCCTAATGGAGTTATCTAAAAGTAGAATGGACTGCCTCAGGGACTGGTGGCTTCTCCCCTCACTGGAAAACTTCAAGCTAAGGCTGGAGGTCCACTTGTCAGGGATGTTATAGAAAGGGATTCTTGCTCAGGCACGGGGAACTAAATGTCCTCTGAGATTTCTTCCAACTCTGAGACTCTGTGATAAAATACAGAAGTGGAAAAAAAGGTACAGAGTCACAAGCACAATATTAATTTTGATTAATTGTTTTGGAACAAGTACTTTGGGGGGTTAGTTTATAGAGAGGTATTGATTACATCTAAACAAAATTTATCAATAAATTTTAATATGACAAATAAGAAGAAACTTCCCTGAAGAAGCCCAGGGAAAGACTAACTTACTGAGCGGATTCTCTCCAATCCCACTCTGGACAAAATAACCTCTAATAGGAAGGAATTAAGTTAGTCATCAAGAACTTCCCAACAGGGAGCTCTGACCATTGTGACAAGTGATTGAAGGAAACGACGGATTTATTGTTCTTTCCTAGACATCTTAAAGGATGATTGTGAAGAAGAGATATTCCTGCCTGGAGGTAGGAAGGAGGACAAGATGATTTTGCCCAATCCCTCCCAACCCTGTGATTTTCTGTTTGAGTTGACCACCAACTAATGAATCAGCATTTATTAAGCACCAACTATATACCATGCACTGAGTTAGCTGCAAAGACAAAAGCAAAGCAATCCCTGTTCTTGAGGAGCTTACGTTCTAAGGAGAGCCCCTGTAATCAGACCCAACTGGCAGGCAACCAGTGCCCAGAAAGTTGAGTTGAAATCAGCAAGAAAAGGGAAACCAGGGAAATTGGAGGAAGTGGGGGTTGGAAGGTTGATAAGAATCAATTCTACCACTTCCCCTTGTTTACAAGGGTGTCATTGATCACTAGGCAAAAAGGATGAAAGAGTGTGAACAACTTAGCACAAGTGGCTGGCTATCACCACCACTAGACGCTGAGCCATAGTAAGGGTTAGTCAGCTGTGGTCTTCACATAAAAAGAACAGTGCACTCATTCATATGTAAGCCTTTATTTGCTCATTCAGGGAGCCCTTCATGAGTGCATTGTGGACACAGCTGGTAAAAGACTGTGGGTTAGGGAGGGTACAAAGGACATAGCTCCCTTGGGGCACTTATGGCCTTATTGAGACCATCCATCCGCCTGACAAGAAAGAACATTCAAACGGTGTGTTATTCTCCTGACGTTATTTGTACCTAAGGACAACTCAGATTCACTCAGACCCTGTCGGCAAATCCACCTTGGCCTTATTCCCTCCCCTTTTGTTCTACTATATGGGTTCTAATAATAGCTGGCATCTAGGTAGGTTTACAAAGGGCTTTCTCATGCATTACAGACATTTTTACAAATGAGGTATCTGAAGTTGAGAGAGGTTAAGGCACCTGCCCAAAATCCCATGTATAGCAAGGCGCAGAGCTGCAATTCAAACATAAATCCTCAAATTCTAAGTCCCAAACTCCTATGCCACAACCAGAGCTAAAAATAGCACAGACAAAGGGGTCTTAGCCCCTTTGATGAAGGAGGTGAAGGGGAAGGAGGTGAACTTCCTGCCCTCGATAGCTCTCCCTACACCTTACCCCACAGTCTTCACTTAGTATGAGGCAAAGGCATCCCAAACCAGGGTCCTGCCCCGACAGTGCCCTCTCTCCCTAGATATCCATCCTTCCACAGTCCCCTCCAGGTAAGGACGGCCCCTTCTCCCACTATGACTTCACTTTTGGTCAGACTGTCCTCAATATAATACTTTCCTTTCCTCTCTCCTCCCACTGCCTTTACCCCTCAACTGAATTTGCCCCAAACTGAGCTAAAGCTAAAGCCCCTGTGCCTGCAACTGTTTCTAACAGCTGAGCATCTGACTTCCTAGCCCATCCCCCACTGCTGCCTACCCACACTACTGGTTCTCTGCCTCCCATTATCCCTTCCCTAATATCTTCAATCAATCTCTAATAGTCTTGAGTGCCTACTATACACCGAACCCCATATCTAAGCAATAGAGAAGAATAAAATATAGAAGAGTCTGCCAACAATAGCTTGTGCCCTGGGGGAGGTTTATCCTGAAGGTCGAATTAAGGACAAAACAAGAACACAGGGTTTCTATTTTCCATATTCAGGGAGAAAGAGTGGAGGATTTGAGCCGGAATTGCTGAGACGCCTCCCTCCATTGCCCATGGCTTAGTTCCATCTCAAACAGTCTCTTTTTTTCCATTCTAATTCCAAAACCTAGTCCCTGTTGCAGCCAAACTAGATTACATGCTGTTCCCCAATCTCATCCTTCCCTCGGATTCCATATATTGTACACATTGTCCTTGGAACAGATGCCTATCCCGCCATATCTTTGCCTGCAGAAATCCTTTCCTTCCTTTGAGGGAAAGATTGACTCAGGTGCCATTGCGTCCATGAAGCCTTCTTCTGCCACCAGCTAAAAGTGAGCCCTGCCTCCTGGAATCTCTGATTCCACTTCTTTTTTAACCCCTCCTATGCACCAAATAAAATTCTAACTTCTATAATACCTGAATATAAGCTCCTTGAGATCAGGAACTGTGTCTTATCTAGCTTTATCTGCTCACTCTGCAGCACAGAACCCTGCACACAGCAAGCACTTAATAAATGTTGGTTGAATAGAACTGAATTGTCCTCAAAGGGGCTACAATATTATGTCGTCCATGTAAAACAACTAGGGAGAGCAACATCAAGTCAGTATCCACTTCCTGAGATTACTTCATAGTATTTTGTATTCATTTACTTGTGTACATACTGCAAATAGAATGGAAGCTCCTTGAGGGTAAAGATTGTTTCACTTTTGTCTCTGTATCCCAACCTACACATGGTAGGTGCTTAATAAATATTTATTGAGCTGGATTGAATTGAACCAAATTGTGTGGAGCAGACAAATTCTATAGTTGAGAGAAGGCAGAGACCAGGGTTGGATGGTTTCATGATATAGCCATGACCTATGACAACCTTGTTTAACCTTGGGCAAATTACCTAAGTTCTCCGAGGGGTACTTTCTCCATTTGTTGAATGTGTGTGCCCATGGTCACATTACCTCTCACTGTGCAAACAAAGCCCAAGCTCTAGTGGGCTCTACCAAGCTGGAAAGGTTTTGAGGACTGGATCCAGTGACAACCTGTGTGTTTTTTTCTCAAAGACCAAACTTGGTTAAGTTTTAGTAGACTCGCTATTGGGCTGACAGATGGGTGATAACATTTTTGCCTACAGCAGCTCTCCAAGACAATCTTCTAAGTTAGAGATGGGGTTAAAATTCCTGAGGATAGAAGGATTACCCCCAGCAATGAACTTATAGATCTTCGAAGACCTGGAGGAAGTACCAGCCTCACAGGGTGGTTATGTGGCTATATCATTGTTGTAGGCAGTACCCATCCATTGGGAAGTGGCTGAACAAATTATGCCTTGTGAATGTAATGAAATATAGTACCATAAGAAATTATGAAGGAACCATTTCAGAGAAAAACCTGGGAAGACCTGTATGCAGAGTGAAGTGAACAGAACCGAGAAAACAATTTATACTAGAACAACATTGCAAAGACAATTTGGAAAGTCATCTGTGATTCCAAAAGGATCGATGTGAATAATGCTACCCACCTCGTGATGGAGAAATTGCCAAATGAAACACACATTTGGGGGCATGACCAATGTGGGAAATTGTTTTGCTTGACTATGTATATTTATTCCAAAGGGCTTGTTAATTTTTTTTCTTTTCAGGGGAGGAAATGATATGCTTGATAATTTTTTTAAAAAATTAATTAAAAAAAACAAATGTTAAATGAAAGAAATGAAAAATGTCCATTGTAAATGTTAAAACAACATAGAATCTCTGAACTACTCATCATTTCTACCACATATGCTACCTTCCACCTGGGGAGGTAGCATCTAGGCTTTGGTTTCCTCATTTGTTAGATTAAATGAACACTAAGGTCCCAGCCAACTCCACCTCCTAAGACCTGTGATCCTTTACTGAAACTTACATTTTATAAGAACCAGACATGCTCTTGACAGCTGCAGCATTAGCCTCCTGTTAATTCCCAAGAGAGCTTTTTGTGTATGTGTCAGTAGGTAGAGACAAGTTGGTTTGGAGTTTATAACTCCAAACTCTTCTGCCATTTTGGGAGAAGACCAATCTCAGGAACCACTGACATGAGGAATCACAGAGTGATTATGACCTCTACAGAAAGATGGTGCCATCCTTCACCAAGGCAGGCTTTGGGCTGAGACCCACAGTAGGTGGAAACATCTGTGGACTGGGGAGTCATCATAGTCTAAGATAGTATTGAGGAGACTACAGTGTAAGATAGTGAAGTGTTGGAATATGCAATGAGGTGCCAGAAGCTGTGGAGAGGAGGGAGAACTACAATGGTGATCCTAGCTGGGTCCTTAATCTCTCCAAGCCTCCCAATCATTAATGCTCTTTACTTCCTCAGTTTATCTTATATTTAATTATCTGCAACCAAGTTGATTCTCCCCAAAAGAATGTAAGCTCCTTGAAGGCAAGAATTGTTTCAATTTTTTTCTTTTTTATATCCCACACAAGCCCAGAACTAACCTCTTGGATACAGGTGGGCGTGGGCAGGGTAGAGTAGAGCCAGGGCCGGCTAGTTTTGGAGTTCAGGTCTCTTCCTAGGGCTCCAGGCAGGGGAAAAGATCTGGAGCACTCACTCTGGAAAAGCTCTACTCATACTCCTACCATGCTGAGGACTCTCTCCCTCACCTGGTAGCTGAGAAGTAGGGGATAAGAGGTGAGGGTGGCAGTTCCTGGTTAGCCACAGTGTGGGACTACATAACTGGAGCTACAGTTTCAGTGAATGTCAAAAATATTTATTGAGGCACTATATACTTGGTCAGGGGTGGGGAACCTGTGGCCTCAAGGCCACATGTGGCTCTCTAGGTCCTCAAGTGCAGCCCTTTGATGGAATCTAAACTTCATAGAACAAATCCCCTTAACAAAAGGATTTGTTCTGTAAAACTTGGACCCAGTCAAAATGTCACACCCAAAGATCTAGAAGGACACATGTGGCCTTGAGGCTACAAGTTCTCCACCCCTATACTAGGTTCTAGGGCAGCTGGGTGACACAGTGGATAGCACACCCAGCCTGGAGTCAGGAAGACCTGAGTTCAAATCCAACCTCAGGCACTTACTAGTTATGTGACCTTGGGCAAGTCACTTAACCATTTGCCTATAGATGAGCTGGAGAAGGAAATGGTAAACCACTCCAGTATCTTTGCCCAGAAAACCCCAAATGGGGTCACAGAGAGTCAGACATGACTAAAAAGACTGAACAACAAAATAATAAAAAATGCTAGGTTCTGGGGAATCAGAGGATCATAGATTTTGAGCCAGAAAAGACCTTAGATGTCATTGAATCTGCCTCCCTCATTTTACCAATGAGGACACTGAGACCTAGAGAGTGACTTGCCCAGGATCACACAGCCTTTAAATGGAAGAACCAGAATTTGAACCTTGGTCCTCTCACTTCAAATCCTGAGGCTTTTTCCATGGCACCATTTTGCTAAGGAGTATCGGCTTGAGCCAAACCCAACATTTGGACCCAAAGGACCAAAAAAAGACCTTAGGGGACAGAGGGTTATTTCCCTAGCACCTTTAACTTTTGAAAGTCTTCAAAATCTATCCTCTCATTTGGTCCTCACAATACCTCCCTGAGGAAATAATAACAAAACTGACTTCAGTGCTTCTCCAGGGCATGGGCACTCTTCCCAAGAGTGATGGCCACGGCGCTTACATGCTGTAGTCATCAGCTTAATGACTTTCTGTGGCCACAAAATGCTCTGCCTGCTTGGCTGACCCTCTGGAGACCAGCCTCTTCAAATTGAATTTCTGCCTGTCCTCAGATGCCAGACATCATTGGGATCAAACTTCAAGCCATCCCAGGATTTGCCAGGGTTTGTGCTCCCCTGGCATACTCTTTAGGAACCCAGGGCCACCTTTAAGCCTGAAGACGTTAGAGGAGGAATAAGAACAAGGATATGTTATCATTTATAACAATTCCAGTGTTTTTCCAGTTACCAAACAATTGCTTTATAAGGATTCTCAACCTGGGGTCCATGAACATTTTTTTAAATATTCTGATACTTGTATTTTGATATAATTGATTTCCTTTATAATCCTATGTATTTTCTTTCTGTTAAAAAGCATTATTCTATGTTTTTCATGACTACATCTGTATAACCTATATCAAATTGCCTTCTCAATGAGTGGGGTGGGAAGAAAGAGAATTTGGAACTCAATTTTAAAAATGAATGGTGAAAATTGTTTTTACGTGTAATTAGGGGAAAAATAAAATACTATTTTTAAAGCATTCTGAGAAGGGCTCTATAGGTTTCACCAGGCTGCCAAAGAGGTCCTGACACAGAAGAAGATTAAGAACCCCTACCTTACAATAACCCTGTGAGGGAGGTGTGCAAATATTCACGTGTACACACACACACACACACACACAGACACGACCCTTGCTCAGAAAGGTTGTGACTTGCCTACTGTCTCACACACACAGGTATTCTTATCTCCATTTGACAGAGACAGAAACTATTCTCCAGAGAAGCTGAGAGCTTCACTCAGGGTTAGTGTCAGGATCTATACACCGGTTACTAGGGCCTTGCCTGCCAATTAGCTGGAAGACGCAAAGCCTCTTCTGTACAGTGACATGTATTTCTGCTGCCGGTATCTACCACCCCACTCCCCCATTACACATACCTGTCCCTTGACACTCCTGCTTGCTACACCAGATCATGAGGTTTTCTAGTTGGAAGGGACCTTAGAAATCATCTAGCCTACCAACTGACCTCCTTTCACAAATCAGGAAACTGAGGCCCAGAGTTAGATGAAACAACTTGCCCAACATCACACACAAGTAGTGATTGGTATGGCTAAAATTAGAACCCAGATCCACACAGTGCTTTTTTTCCCCCTATAATTATATACCTGTCAAGTACCTACACTGAGCTTCGAATTGATTTGCGTAACAGCAGTTGTAAGCGGCTCTCCTTGCCTAGGCATCTGGCTTCCCCCTTATGGCAAGTGTGATTTTTCTGTGCCCTTCCTGCAGAGTTGTTTCATTACTAGTACAAGAGCCTAGAGGATTAAGGGGAGGGGGAGGTAGGGCTTTATACGACGCTGTTTGTCCATGGTGCTATGGAGGCAGATCAGTCAGCTATCACTGATCCAGATGGTCGTTGAGAGATTTGGATACAGGTTGGTGAGTTAGTAAGGATTCTGAAACTCTTCCTGATTCTGATGACCCCCCCGGTAAATAAGAGGTGGTTAGGTCACACCAGAGAGCAGCAAGTGACAGAAACAGATTAAACATGCTTTTGGCCTCTACCAGTTACTATACTAGCCTGTATCTCAGTGTTTACAGTAATAGACTGTTGGTATAGGAAAGGACCTTGAGATAATCCAATCTAAACCTCTTCTTAGACCGTAAATTCCCTGAGGGCAGGGACTGCGATTTATTTTATCTTTGCATCCTTAGCACCTCTCCCATGGTCTTGAATCTACTAGACACTTTAAACATTTTGTCGAATTAAACAAAGAAATTGAGACCCAACTCACATCTATCAGATTGGCTAACATGACCAAAAAGGAAAATGATAAATGTTGGAGAAGATGTGGGAAAATTGGAACACTAATGCGCTGTTGGTTGAGTTGTGAATTGATCCAACCATTGTGGAGAGTGATTTGGAACTATGCCTAAAGGGCTACAAAACTGTGCATACCCTTTGATCCAGCAATATCCTCTTCTAGGTCTGTATGCCAAAGAGATCATAAAAAAGGGAAAAAGACCCACATGTACAAAAATATTTATAGCAGCTCCTTTTGTGGTGGCAAAAAATTGGACCTTCAGGGGATGCCCATCAATCGGAGAATGGCTGATCAAATTGTGGTATATGAATATAATAGAATACCATTGTTCTGTAACAAACGACGAGCATGTAGATTTCAGAAAAACCTGGAAAGACTTACATGAACTGATGCTGAGTGAAGTGAGCAGAACCAGAACATTGTACACAGTACCAGTAACACTGTGCGATGACCAACTTTGATAGACTTAGCTCAGCAATGCAATGATCTAAGACAATTCCAAAAGACTCAGGATGGAAAATGCTGTCCACATCCAGAGAAAGAACTATGGAGTCTGAATGCAGATAGAAGCATACTGTTTCCTTTTTTTTTTTCTTTCCTGTGATTTTTTCCCTTTTGTTCTGATTGTGTAAATATGTTTGATATGATTGTACACATATAGCCTGTGTCAGATAGCTTGACATCTTGTGGAGGGAGAAGAGGAGAAGGGAGGGAGAAAAAAAATTTGGAACTCAATCTTTAAAAAGTGAATGTTGAAAACTATCTTTACATGTAATTGGAAAAAATAAAATACTATTTAAGTGGAAGAAAGGGAAAAAAGAAAGAAACTCGGACCCAGAGAGCTGACATGACATGTTATCCTCATTCCTTACCTAGCTGCACTACTCTGGGTTTCTCTGACTTTTCCTCCATGCTCCGGGAAGCTCATTATTGGGAAAACATCTTCATCCTGCAAGATTTCATTAGCCTTGGTTCACCACTCATCACCACCCTCAGCCCTCCTGTCTGAAGGGTAGAGCCACGAACTCCAAAGCCTCCATTTAAGGAGGGAGCTCGGCTCAGAACATCTGTTCTTCATCTGGAGTACCTTCCCCACCCCACGCACACTTTTCAGCTTCCTTTTGTATGCAGTCTTCCCCAATTAGATTGTAAGTTCCTGAAGGGCAGGGACTGTCCCCAGAGCTCAACACAGCCCCTGGCACATAGTAGGTGTTCCATGAATGTTGATTGATTAAAAATCTTGAACCTTGCCCCACCCCACTCCCATACTCCCAGCCCTCAATCTTTTTTAAAATTTTATTTGCAGCACAAATATTCTGGACAGAGAGAGAGAACTGGGTGACCAGCCAGAGAAGGTGGGGTAGAAGTGGCTGAAGCTAAGACAGAATTCAGACATTTACCTCAGTTCAAGTATGACATACTTCAAATCTTTGCTGTGTTACTTGGCAGTTGGTTAACCTCTCCAGATCTTAATTTCCTCATCTATAAAATGGACTAGATGGCCTCTAAGGTTCCTTCCAGCTTTAAATATATGTCCCTGTCCTATGCATACAGCAAGGTGAAGGAAATCACACAGAAGAGAATACCGCACACACAAAGTCTCCATGGCTGCCTTGCTCGGCCTTTCTGTCTCTGTCTCTTTGTTTGTCATTATTTCTATTTGGGAAACCAGCCTCTACTTCCAGAAGACAGATGTACTCAGAAGTCTGGGGCCTCTGTTCACCCCTCTGACATTTCCTTGTGAAAATGTTGTCAGGACACTGTAAAGGCTAAGCCTCCTTGAAGAGGGTGAAGAGAATCTGCATACTCATGGAAAGAATACCAGACTGGGAATCAGGTAATGTGAGTTCTAGTCTTCACCCTGCCGTTCACATAGTACATACACACACACACACACACACACACACACACACCTCATCCTAAGTCATTTGCCCTCCCTGGTCCTTAGTTTCATCATCTGTATAATGGGCCAGTTTAACTAGAATTTTAAGGTTCCCTTCAAACGCTAACATACTCAGGTCAGCCATGTACTAGCTCCCTCTGGTAGCCAAGCCTCTCCCCAGGTTCCTAAAAGGATGTTACCAGTGAAGGCTTGTTTTCCTAATTATTGGGCCCCTCCCTCAGGAAGGACTATGGAAGAGCTTAGAGACCTTAGCCGGTAAGACCCAAAGAACTCAGGTCAGCCTCACCACACACAGGAGCCTGGCTGAGACCCTACCTCTGTACCAAGGAAGGAGCTTTCATGATTCCCATGGACTGAGAGGCTGAAGGACTGAAAGTATACAGTTGGAGGGGTCCTTGGAGGATATTTTACAGAAAAGAAAATGAAGTGGCATACCCAAGGTCACCCAGCTAGTTAATGTCAGAGATGAGATGTGAGCCTCTTTCTGCTACTTTCTGCCTCATGCCAGAACTGGACTCCACCTACTGACTTCCCTGACCTCCTTGAAATCCCAACTAAAATCCCACCTTTTATGGGAAGCCCTTTCTCACCTCTTAATTAATTCTAGTGCCCTCCCTCTGCTATTTTCTATCTATCCCATAGATAGTTTACTTTGGGTATATTTGTTCGCATGTTGTCTCCTCCCATTAGATTGTAAGCTCCTTTAGGGCAAGGAATGTCTTTTCCTCTTTTTGTATCCCAGCACTTAGTGCCAGTGCCTGAAGCACAGGAGGTGCTTAATGTTTGTTGATTGAAAGTGTAATGGGAAGAACTATTCTGACCCCATTAGAGGCAGCAGAGTGGATAGCTGGTGAACTGGACAGGAGCTCCCTAACCATCACTGACATTAGTGTACATCCCTGTAGAGTAGGTTTTCAGCAACATCCTCGGTAAAACCTTCAATTTAAGTGCTGTAGTAGAGTGTTGGGTCTGCAAAGGACCTACGTTCAAATTCTGACTCTGCCACTTACTATGTGCAGACCCCCTTGGGCATTTAACCTTAAAGGCCTGTTTTCTTTGTGAAATTGAGGTGGGGGAAAGGGGTTGGAATTGGATTCAATAATCACCAAGGTCCCTTCAAGCTCTAAATTAAATTAATAATCCTATGAGCTGTTTATCCAATAGTGCAAACGGACAACACTGAGCCATTCACAGTCCCTTTTAATGACGGGAAAGAATTTGTGAGGCAGCTGGATGGGATTAGGGTTGTTCAAGTGTCTAGAACTTGGGAATCATTTTCTGGCCAGGGTCAGGCACCAGTAAATAGTCAGCATCAAGGGTTTAATCTGTGTCTATTGGCAGAATTAGGTCAGTCTTTGAGGAGGGTTAGGGGCTCAGCCTGTGGTCAGGCTGAGTGAAGGGTTAGTACATGGCAGGGATTAGAGGTAAATCAGGACATCCATTAGGAATCCACCAATAGGTAGGTAGGATTAGTGAATTAGCCAGTCGTTGGGTTAGGAGATAAATCTCTGGTTGGAATTAGGAATCAACGCATGGAAGAAATGAGGAGTCACTGGGTTGGTCAGAGTTAGAGGGGAGTCACTAGTTAGGGTTAGGAGTGATTCCCTGGACAAGTGAGGAATCAAACAGCAGATAAGACTGGGAGAAGCCAGGATTACAGGCTCGGCACATGAAGGGTTAGAATCAGTCCCTGTCTGGGGCTGGGGCCCAGGCTAGCAATCAGCCAGTGGCTAGGGTTAGGGCCACTTGGTGGCCACAGAACAGACTAAAGCTAGCTGGCCTATGCAACAGTAGCGCCCATGACCTTAGCTGCATTAGCACCCTTCTCTAGTCACTGAGTTGTCAGTGGGGGACGTTGTTAGGGATCACAACTCTCTTCCAGGGGTATCGACACTACAAGGAGACCAAGTCTTGACTCATCCCCACCGGAACCATAGGCAGGATGCTGCCCCAGGCAGTAAGGCTTGAGACATAGCCTCCAGGTTTGAAGTCCTGAGAGTCTAGATGGATATACAGCCATGAAGACCTAATGCCCTGCAACATCACTGGTTTCTCCTCAGGATAATTATTTATTATTCATATTCATCAGCATCTTCATTAATGATTCATAATGATCCTTAATTATTATCCTTAACAATAAGAGCAGTAAATAGCAGTAGAGTCCTTGAGGTGCCTGAGGCCCCAGGGCCATGTCCCTCCCGGGCAGTTAGACCAGCTAATGCCCCCAGGGCAGCCGGGGGGAGGGGAGGGAAGGACCAGAGACCCTCCGTCCAATGCCCCCAAGAGGTGCCATAGCCTGGCCCTTGGGGTCCCAACCCTCTCCCTGGGGTGCGGGGGTGAGGGGAGGTGGGGCAAGAGGAACCTGGTGGGAGGAAAATATCCCGAGCATTGAGGGAAAGGAAAGTGACCCCATTGCTCCCCTCAACTCCCCCCATTCTGACCATTCCCCAGTCTCCTCCCCAGGGGAGTGAAGACTGTATAGGGGAGAAGGCCCAGGGTTGTGCAGGGCCACAGGGGCCTGGGCTGAGCCACATGTCCACCTAGCTGCCCCACTAACTGCCCGGGTCTGAGCCATGTCTGTGTAGGGGCTGGGAGGTCAGGGCCCCCAGCTGCCCGGGCAGGGAGAGGCGTCGGGCAGGGCCGTCGTGGGGGAGCTCTGAAGCCCCTGGAGGGAGCTCCTCACACGCCAGGAACTGGGAAACCTGTAGAGAACAAAGAGAGGGGTGGGAGATGGAAAGACAAGTCAGGGGGACATGAAAGACCAGAGGCCAGGGAGAAGATTTAGGAGGAAGAAAGAGAAATGTCAGGGGACAGAGTCAGGACCAGAGAGGAGGATGGGGAAAGGGGGAGGCTGGGAGAAAGGAGGGGAAGAAGGGGAGTGAGGGAAAGGAAAAGTCAGGAAGACAAATACAGGATAAGAAGACAAAGGGGAGGGCTGAGAAGCAGAAGGGAGAGTCTGGGCCAAGAGGGCACCAGCCAAGAAGATAAGGAGCTACCAGGACGATGGAGATCCCTGAATGGGCACTAAGAGGCAGAGGAAAGATGGTCAAGAGGCAGCTGCCTGAGATGTCTCTGGGCAAAAGCCTAGACAGTCTGGGGTATCCTAAGGAGTTTTTCCTCTACCCTCCAGAACTAGGGACAATCAGAATGATATAAAAAGGAAAGCTCAGAACCATGGGCCTCTAGGCAAAAAGTTGCTAAATTGTGTACACTCTTTAACGCAGCAATATCGCCACTAGGCCTATACCCCCAGAAGTCGAAGATAGAGGGAAAGGGCTCATCTATACAAAAAATATTCAAAGCAGCATTTTTTGTTGCTGCAAATAACTGGGAACAAAGTATGGGTGCCTATCAAATAGAGAATGGCTGAAAATAAAACGATGGTCTATAAGCCTCTGGAGACTAAACCCACAGCCTCCCCCAAGGTCTGGAGGCAGAATGCTTGAGAGGGGAGGTCTCTGAAAACAGAGAAACTGGGCTGTGGCTACAGCTGGTCCTGGACTGGGGTAATGAGATACCTCCCCAAGCTCCAAACAGAGAGCAAGCGATGAGGCGAGCGTGCACGCTCCTACACTCCTCTCTCTGAACAAGAGACAAAGCAGGGGGTCCAGAAATGGATCCCACCTCCCAACCTGGGTCCACCAGGATATCAGAGGTGCCAAAGAGAACCAGGGGAAGGAGAAGGGGGAGCACTTTGTGTGAGCTGACAGGTTTGTTGGCGAGATTTCTGCGGGGGAGGCCAAGAGTGGAGACTGTCACATTTGCTGATGTGGGCTCTGGTGTCCGCAAACAGGAGCAGGCAGCATATGGGAGGGGAGGGAGTGGGTGCCAGCCAGGAGTTGGGGGGGAAGGAGGCAAAGAAATGGGCAAAGACTGCCTCAGGCTTCCAGGTCAAAGGCACACACAGGGACTGGCCAGGGGCAACCTGACCCTACTGAAGGAATCCAGGAGTGGTGCTGGGGCACCTGGGGCCTGGAGACAGGAGAGTTCAGAGCTCCATCATTGAATGGGGATAGGGAAGACAAGGGCCTTGTAAATATTACACATACAAACACCCCCCAAATCAAGGCAGACTGTGGTGTGTCAAATGCCTCAGAGGGGATCATAGTCTGGAGTAAAAACCAGCGTGGTTTTGTAAAGAACAATTTTCTATTAGATTAATCCAACTTCCTCCCCAGTTGGTTGGTCAGAGGGAAAGGGATATGTGACATGTGACATACTGGCCAATGTGGTGAGGGGTGGTATGGTGGATTATAAACTACACTAGGGCAACCCAGGGCCTTGTTGGTGTCTTCTCTCTGTCCCTACCCACTGCACACACCTAGATCTCTTTTCTTTGGT
The DNA here is from genome assembly GCF_011100635.1 of Trichosurus vulpecula. Lineage (NCBI taxonomy): Eukaryota > Metazoa > Chordata > Mammalia > Diprotodontia > Phalangeridae > Trichosurus > Trichosurus vulpecula. Next base: position 94,325,855 of record NC_050577.1, on the reverse strand, counting down.
CAGCCCTTCATACTGGCAAGACAAGAACCGGTGTGAATGAGTGAAGAATGAATGCATGAATGAATGAATGAATGAGTGAACACATGAACTATCAAAAACCTGAACGAGTCAGTTTAGCTCAGTAACAAATAAAAAAAGCCAGTCACACCAGTTGCTCAGGTGCAAGACTGGCTTTCTGAATTTCACCCAGCTTTCTGTCTCCCCCTCCTTCCTCCAGCTTCTTTTCTCCCCTCCTACTCCTCCACTCCTTCCCTTTCTGCCTTCTCCCATCTAGGTCCTCTGCAGCTCGGAGCACCCACAGCTATCACTCATGCTGCTAATGAGGTTAATGAGCTCGCTAAGCCTTGGGCCGATGCAATCAGTAGGTGTGGGCCTGGTCGAGGGACAAGGGCAGGGAGGAGTGTGAGATCCTAGTATTATAGATTTAGGGGCCTTCTAGTCAGTCCATCCCCTTCACTTCAGAGATAAAAAAACTGAGGCCCTGGGAGGTTCGATGATTTGCCCAAGGCTACAGAGGCAGTAAGGGGCAGAGCTGTACTTTCCTGGACCATGCAGCTTCAGCTTCAAAAAAGAGAGAGAGAGTGGGGGCAGAGGGAGGGAGAAGGGAGAGGATATCCTGGGGGCTCAAAACATTTGGATGTTGGCAACCAAAAACTGATAATCAGATGGCAAGGAAGTGTTGACTGACTGGGAGGGAGGGCGGGTACCAGGGTTGGGGAGGGTTTAGGCAGAGCCCAAATGGGGACGACCTGCTGCAACTTACCTGAGAAAGCGAGTCAAGGGTGAGAGTGGGGATGGGGCTGACAGGCAACAAGGGGGAGTCGGAAGAGAGACCGGGTGCGGGGGGAGTCACGGTGCTATAGGCAGGGGGCACCAGCGTCATCTGTCTCTGTAGCAGCTGCAGGACAGCTGCCATGTCAGTGCTGAGGCGGGTCTCCAACCTATGGGGTGGATGGAGAGAGTGGGAAAGTGGGCAGCGTGAAAGGAGGAGGCCACCCTGCTTCGTCAGGAGGCTGGAGTGAGGGGAGGGGCAAGGAGAGGGTGCAGGGTCTATGCTTCAGAGAGACAGGGCACCCAGTCCCTAAAGATGAGCTGGCTAATCAGGCTGTCTGAGGCCCAAGCTCCCCCAGAAGGAGACTCTTGAACTCAGTGTGGGGAGGGGTCAGCCTGGAGAGGGTTTATCCTTCTTCAACCCTGCTCTCCCTCCCCCAGGATCTATATACCATTTGTTCTCAGGAAGGGAGCTAATGTTCGAGTACATACACATAAACACACACACACACACACACACACACACACCCCCATCCCTAGACAAGTCAAACACCTACCCATACAAACATATCTACGCCAAGGTACATATATACATAAACACACACAACTCTGCACAGAAAGACATACAGAAATAAAAGCACGTATAATGGACGTACTGACCTCCTGGAAGGTTATTGTGAGAATAGAGTTTCCTACATCTTTAAATGTGAGTTGTTATCACAAAAGCCCCCACATATTGGCCTATTTCTCCTCCCGCACATACACACCTAGACAACTACAGGCACACACAGTGTGAAGACCTATGACCTGCTTGTGGAGAAGGGAAGTGCGGTGGAAGCTAAGAGGAGCTGTAGGGGATGGAGGGGATGGGGCTGGAGGCAGGGGGTGCTCTGGTACTGAGGAGGGGGCTGTCTCTGGTCCAGAGTGGGGTCACAGAGGAGGGCTGACAATACCTGTTGAGCTGTCTCTGTAGGGCATCGAGCCTGCTGTCCACGTCTCCTCGGGGCCGGCGGCCGGGGCTGGCCAGTGGGATGTTGAGGAGCCCAGTAGTAGGGGTTGGGGTTGGACATCTTGGCAGTTCCTGGTACTGGCGACTCCGACTGTCTCCCCAGAAACTAAAGATGTTGGATACCCCTGAGAAGGCACCTGGAGCCAGAGGGACAGGATGAAAGGCAAAGAGTAGGGTAGAGTCCTGGGCCTACCCGATGAGGACAAGAACCAAGCAAGTGACCCCGCTCCAGTCCCTTCCCACCCCCCACCCCATACCTGACAAGGGATTACAGGTGTCACTGCCCTTCTCAGCCTCCTCAGCCATGGGTTCCCCACCTAGCAGGTCCCTGGGAGGCTGGGGGCTAGGGAAGGGCACCAGACGGAGTGGGCTGGAACCAGGGCCTGGGGTCTCATCTTCCTCGCTGCTCTCTGGGCTGGAGGGGCCGCTGGAAGGGCTCTCGTCCCACGGCCCCCCTGACCGTGCTCGGCTGCCAGCTCCCGCACCTTCTCGGCCCGTGCCTACCACTGAGCCCTCTCCTGACTGCTCCGCATCTACACAAATGGAGAACAGGGGTAACTCAACATAGGGGAAGGATGAGGACAGTGCATTCTGGGCCAGGAGTGTACAACCAGGGGGCATGGAGGAAGGAGTCAAAAACAAGGGTTTGGAGTCTGGGAAGGAACCATGGCCAGAGTAGGACCGAGCTCCCTGGGCCCTCATCCCTCCCACTCCCAACCTCTCTCCCACCCCTTCCCCACTCCCCCCACCCTCCTACCTACAGCACTTACAGTCTGCTTGTCACACAATCTAGCACTTGACCACACATTGTCTTGCAATCATTCGCTGCTGTTCCCTGTGTGGGAGTCTTGTGTCCCCAACTAGAGTGTAAGCTCCTGGAGGGCAGGGCCCATGGCTTCTCTTCTTGTATCCCCCACAGCATAGCCTACCACAGGGCTGGGCACACAGTAGGCGCTCAATAAAGACTAGTTAACTCGATTTGACCCTCCAGAACCTAACCCCCACTCATCCTGTTCCTCTGCCTCGAGTCCTGGGACCTGGCTCCCTCACCCACCTCTGGCCAGCCTCCCCTGTTCTGTGTTCAAGTCAATAAGCACCTACTATGCATCCAGCCCTGGGGAGGATACAGAAGGAGTGTGAGACACGATCCCTGCCCTCAGGGAGCTTACAGTCTAGCTGGGAAGACAGGACTCACGCACATAAAAACCACAGTGAACAATATCAGACAGTGCATCATTAAACGTGAATTGTGCAGCACAGACTCTAAGAGCTATAGGATTCCGGGATCAGGAGGGATCAGTCTGAGCTAGAGGGGGAGATCAGTGGAAATCAGTATGGGCTGGAATGGCTAGGGAGGACTCCGTGGAGGAGGTGAGGCCTCCCACTAGATAGACCTTTGGAGGATGACAGACTTCGGATGGGCAGAGGGGACCATTCCAGGCAAGGGGTACATGAACAAAAGTGAAAGACAGGAATGCATGTGATGTATGTATAGGCCAGCCTAGCTAGTCCTGACCCTGGTCTCCCAAAGCTCAGGGCCCTGTGCACTCACCCCTAACACAGAGATCCCTACTTCCTTCTAATCCCTGCCAACTCCCCTCCCACCTGCCCATCACTCACCCTTGTCCGTTCGGCGGCGGAAGGACAACTTGCGTCTGCGCAGCCTGTTGAAGCCACCATCTAGTTCAGTGCTGCCCGGGGAACCAGGGATCATATTGGTCTGGAACGAAGAGCCAGGTCAGGCCCTTCTCTCCTGCCCCTCCTACCCTCATCCCCAGAAACTGGTCTTGCGGGAAGGAGATGGGGGTACAGGAGGAGGGTAGAAGGGGCCAGAGGTCACACTCAAATCACACACACTCAGGTCTCTCCAGATCAAGTGAGAAACTGAGCCTAACAGAGCTGAGAATTAAGGTGCTAAGGGGCTGTTGGAGGATACTGGAAGGAGATGTTCTGAAGTGAAAGGATCCCTCAGGGGAAGTACCTGGAGTGTTTGAGTTAGAAAGTAGCTAGGTAATGCAGGGCAGGGGAGAGTGTCTGACTTAAAAGTTCAAATTCTGCTTCAAGACACTTACTGGCTGTCTGACCCTAAGCAAGTTACTTAACCTCTCTCAGCCTCATCTATAAGATGTGGGTAATGATCACACCTACCTCACAGAGTTGCTGCCTGAGGACCAGCTGAGATAACACATTCAGGGCTTTTTGCAGACCTTAAAATACTATGTAAATATAGCTATTATCATCATTATTATTAGAAGTGACCTCTAAACCAGCATAGACGTCAAGGCCAGAATCTTAGCTGTAGTTGTAGTAACAGTTAAGAGGAACTAATGTTCATATTATATTTTATATGTTATATATTATATTATATGTAACATGATATGTTATAGTTCTCCAAAGACTTTCATATCCATTTTCTCATTTGATCCTAAATGACACCCCTTTGAGACAGATGAGGGGATACAGCTTCTGAGAGGTGAGTGCTGGAGTAATTATATTCTATTTGACAACTAAGGAGACAAAGGCCCACAGAAATCCCGGGCATGGCCCAGCACTGACCAGGGACTCAATGACCAAGGACTAGAAGTCAGGCGTATGAGGGGCTGGACACCCAACTATGAACCAGAACACGCAGTCCCAGTTCCAGCTCCACCTCTTATTAACTACATGACTTTGGGAAAGTCACCTCTGGGCCTCAGTTTTCTCAACTGTGAAGTAGGGACAAGTAACGCCTGCCCCACCTGCCTCCCAGGAGCAGAAGGAATTCCTGTGGCAACTCTAAGGAACTGTACAAATTCAAGGTGGCATAATTATTCTCATGGGTCTTGGGGATCAAAGTCAAGGCTAGGGAGACGTCATGAAGCAAGGTCAGAGTCGGTTCAGGATGTAGCCCTGGGTGCGGGTCACTCACATCACGCAGGTTGAAGGTGATCTCCAAGCTGGACCAGAAGTGATCGGAGAACTCGGGGTACATGTCCAGTACCTCAAGAAGGTCATCACGCTGGATCTTGTGCAGGTCGCAATAAGTGAGAGCCCGGACATCGCCATTAGACTTGCCCGGCCGTGCGTACAGGTTTAGAGGCTCACCGAAGATGTCATTCTTCCCTAGGAGAAGAAGGGAGAATATTATCGCCCCAGAATTAACGGGCTTGCTCTAGCCCATATGGATCACCAGGGGGCAGCAAACACACTCCTTCCACAGCTAATCCTGGTCAATGCCTGCCATCCAGCTAACAGCACCCCAGCACCAGGCTGGCCCTCAAGCCCCACCAATATCACATGTGCACATGCTCATGCTGATGGCCTTTCCCTGGAAAAACAGAGTGCCTCCCCACCTCCTACCTCAGCACACAGAGAATGGAGTACAGTTACGTAGTGGAAAGAATATTGAGCTTGGAGGTCTGGGTCCAAGGGTCAGCTCTGCCAAGACTCAATTTCCTCAGCTTTAAAACTGTTAGAATTTGTATATCATCGTCGGAGATTTGCAAAGTGTCTGGTATTACCTCATTTGTCCCTCACAATAACACTGGGATATAGGTGCTCTCATTATCCCCATTTTACAGATGTGGAAACTGAGGCACAGGGAGGTTAAGTGACTTGTCCAAGGTCACGCAGCTTTAGGTATCTGAGGCAGGATTTGAACTCAGATCTTCCTGACCCCGAGTCATGAACTCTAGCGGAAATACTGTCACATAGGTGCCTGATAATCCCTATTACACCTCCCTCATAGGGTTGTTATGAGAATTAAGTTAGGTAATATAAGTAAAAATACATGTCAAATGTAATTATCATAATCATCACCATCATATCTTTTCTTATCTTTTAAGTGGAGTTCAGACAGAAACAGCCCTGAGAAAAGTCACAGTTTTACTATATTTCCTTTATATTCAACGTTCTATTGCATGAGTGATCACTGCTTTCTGGAGCTGAACAAGACGTGAGCTCATCCTCTGCGGGCTCGCTGAAAACATCCTCAGTACAGCTCCAATTGCAAGCAGGATAACAGGGGCCACTTTATCTCATCCTGCTTTTACATTCGTTTGATCTCCTTGGCCGGTTCTCGACATTTTAAAAGCTTTTCGTTCCATGTAATGGGAAGATTATGAATATTTGGGATGGCAAGGTCCATTAAAATGTTGTTCTTGAGTTTTTATGGGGCACTTTTACATCCTGGTATTTGTGGGCAGCGGTTCAGTCTGTGATAATGGCGCAGTTCATCGGCTGCGTTCTCCAGGATATTTTGAGGTCTTCACTGTTGTCTGTCTGTCCACGGAAGAGTCAGTGCTGAGGTGGAATTCTAGCCTACAGGTCATGTCTTGCTAGGAATTCAGGAGGTATTAAACTTTTATGTCCTACAGGGATGTGCTGCTATCACTACTGTTTCCTTGTGTAACATACACTGATCATTAAGTCTGCTGTTAATGACAATAATAATAATAGCTTGTATTTATATAGACTTTAAGGTTTGTGAAAAGCTTTACATGTTATCTCATCTGACCCTCACAACAGGCCGAGGAGGGTAGGAGCTATTATCATACCCATTTTGCAGATGAGGAAAGTTAATTTACCCAGGGCTACACAGCTGGGGTAGGGGAGGAACTAGGTAATGCAATGGATAGAGTGTCAGGCCTTCGGTCAGGAAGGCTCATCTGCATGAGTTCCCATCTGGCCTCAGACATTTACTAGCTGTGTGACCCTGGGCAAGTCACTTAACCCTATTTATCTCAGTTCCTCATCTGTAAAATGAGCTGGAGAAGGAAATAGCAAACCACTCCAGTGTCTTTGCCAAGAAAACCTCAAGTGGGGTCACTAAGAGTTGAAGATGACTGAAATGACTGAACGACAGCACACAGCGAGTTAGTTGTCTGAGGTGGGATTGGAACTCAAATTTTCCTGGTTTCAAAGTTCTCTGATCACTGTACCACCTGGATTCTACACTTCTTAATGATCACCCTTCTGTGCTTTCTGATGGCGGAGACCTGGTCCTGAATTGCTACAACAAAGCTCTCTATTTCTACCAACAAATTCATGTATCTCAGCCATTCGTTTGGTGCTTCTTTGCCGATATATTTTTGGCCTAGTTCATGTGGATGTTACCTATGAGGAGCCTTTTGATTCTGCTCTTGGATCGTCGTCATTTCACGAGTTCCATCTGGAGGTATTGTTGCTCAGAAAATTGTCTCCTTACTCTAAAAGTTTGTAGGCTTCTGACCTATGTATCGTGGGTTCTAGTAATTATCTCATTCTCATTTTTTTATATAATTATTATATTTTTGTTGGGTTGTTCTGTGGTTTTAGTTGTGTGTGACTCTTCGTGACCACATTTGGGGTTTTCTTGGCAAGGGTACTGGAGTGGTTTTGCCATTTCCTTTTCCAGCTTGTTTTACAGATGAGAAAACTGAGGTAAACAGATTAGATGACTTGCCAAGACTCACACAGCTAGTAAATAGCTGAGGCCATATTTGAACTCATGAAGATGAGTCTTCCTAAGTCCAGGCCCAGAACTCTACCCACTGAGCTACCAAGCTGCCATACTTATTATGTTAAATTTTATAAATACACATATATGTATGTGTGTAACTGTTGCTATTACTGCCTGTGCTACAAGTTGTCCTTCTAGTCATCTGGATGGGCTGAGCTATTCATATCTCAGACCCAGCCCCCACTGCCAGGGCCAAGAAGCATGAGATGTCACTCAAACTGTCCTCCACGTAGAAAGAGCCTATCACCTTGACTTCTCTACACTCCTACCAAATCAACCAGACTAATGTTTCCCACGTCACAACCACCTGCCTTACTGTCCTTTCCACTTTTGTCAGGACCATCCCTGGGAGTGTAGGACCAAGGGCAAATTATGTTGTCCCTACAGGTGAAATCTAGTTTATAGAAACAAAGAAGCACACAAAGTCAGAACTGGAAGGGACCTTAAAATTATTCTAGCCCAGTCCCCTAATTTTACATAGAAGAGACAGACCCAAAATGGTGAGCACAGTGTGGTGAAAGCAGCACTATTCCTAGAATTAGATGATTTCAATCCGTGTCCCAGCTCACACCCATTCTAGCTATGTCACCTTCAAACAAATCACTTAATCTCTTTGAATACCAGTTTCCTCATTAGTAAAATAGAAATGATGTAACTGGCTTTACCTCATGGGATTGTGAAGAAAGTGTTTTGTAGTAAATGATCACCATAATCTCATGTTTGATAAACCCAAAGATCCCAGCTTCTGGGACAAGAACTCACTATCTGACAAAAATTGCTGGAAAAACTGGAAAACAGCATGGCAGAAACTAGGTATAGACCAACATCTTACACCACATACCAGGATGAGATCAAAATGGGTCAGATGGCAGAGTGGATTAAAAGCCAGAATCCTACAATATGTTGTTTACAAGAATAAAGCATTCTGCAGGAATTCACGTGGTATAGTGGATAGACTGCTAGACTTGGAGTCAAGAAAATCCAAGTTCAACTAGCTGTGTGACATTGAAAAAGTCATATAACCATTCCTGGCCTCAGTTTCCTTGTCTGTATTAGAAGAGGGGTTGGACTCGATGACCTCTGAGGTAGCTTCCATCTACCAATCTGTGATCCTATGGAAAAGTAAGTTGGGATTCTAATTGCCCAAGATCACACAGCTAGTAAGGTGTCAGAGCTGGCACTTGAAGAAGAGACTTGAATTCAGGACCTGATGGTTGGAGGGAAGATGGGGTGATGGATGAGTTTCAGATCTTTTTCAGTGCCTGGTATCAGATCCAATTCTTGAGGGCTGTCTTCTACACCTTAGTTCCCAAAGCAGCGCAAAGCCGTAGACAATCTGTGCCCTCGAGATGCTTCCAACTCTACTCACCACCCAGTGGGTCACATACTGACCATTCTCATATGCTAGTCAAAGGGAGTGAGTAGAACCAGAGCGGGTCCATGCACAGAAGCCAACCCCAGGATGCTCTGACGATGATAGAGTCCCCTCAAGCTTGGCCTGATGCTAGAGCTCACCGATGGGAATCATTCTTCATGATGGACCAAGGCCCCAGGAATCCAGACTGCCATTCTAGCTCCAAATCTACTTCCTTGCTCCCCAAACCCATTTCCTGCCCCCACTCTGGGTGCTGCTGATGAGATTTCTTCCCTCCTCCACCCTCCTATCATATTCTTTCCCTAGACCTTCCCCCACGGAGCCCCACCCTCCAGGCCCATACCCAGGATGGCCACAACCACATCACCACGTAGGATCTCAATGGAGCCTCGAGAAATGAAGTAGAGAGCAGTTAGCAGGTCCCCGGCATGTACGAGTGTGTCCCCAGGCGGGGCATGAGTGGTCTTGAATTTCATGGCCAGTGCCCGAAGGCAGCCCTTGGTGGCCCCTCGGAAGGGCTTGCAGTGCTGAAGCAAGGAGCGATTCAGGTGCAGGCAGATGTCAGCCTGGAGACACTCAGGGAAGCCCTTCAGCACCTGGGGCCAGGTGGGAGAGGGGAGGGAAACAACACGGGACAGGTACCTCAGCCAGGGCATGCCTTCCAGAGAGGCTGTTGCCCACTCCCCAGATTAGCCTTCCCCTCACAGCTCTAACTCAGCCCCCATCCTCAGGCTCTCCAACTCCTGTCCTAATCTAACACCCCTTTTACAGAATCACAGGCCATCAGAGTTGGAATCAGGACATCCACTTCAGCTGGTACATGAATAGGAATTTCCCCTACACATCTCTGAAAAGTGGCTCTCAAGTCACTACCTGAGGACTTCCAGGGGTAGGGAACCCATTCTATCCTGAGTCAACCTATTATAATTGTAATTAATTACAGAGCTAGAGCTGGAAGGAACCTCAGAGGCTTTTGGATTACTCTCATCATTAAGTTGTTCCTTACACTGAGTCAAAATCTGCCTCTTTGCAACTTTTGCTCACTACTAAGAACTAAGGTTCTGCCTTCTGGAGCCAAACAGAACAAGTCTCCCAAGTGCCATCTTTTCAAATACTTAGGGACAGTTATGATGTCCCATTCAAGTTCCACTTTCATATTTATAGTTACTTTCCTCTCAATCTTATCTATTTGTGTTAATTCCTTATATTTATATGTTATATATTTCTATATCAGACTTTTGATACAAAGAGTTTTTTTCCCAATCAACATCTTCTCTTCTTATCCCAGCTGCATTGATTTTATTCACAAAAAACTTTTCCAATTCATGTAATAGGAATTATCTATTTTATCTTTGGTGATCCTCTCTAACCCTTGTTCCGTTAAGAATTTTCCCCCCAGCCATAATTGTGAAAGGACCTCATCTTGTTCCCTTCTAATTTTTTAATGGTGTGACCTTTTATATTTAGGCCACATATCTATCCTGAGCTGATTATAGTTTATGGTGTAATGTGATGGTCTGCATGTTCTCTTCCTCTCTTGTCACTCTTCTACTCCGCCCTCTTTGGGTTAGTCAACCTCCACAACATAAGCTAAACACATTCCCATGGCATGCTAGGCAAAAAGAGTCATTCCAGAGTCATCAGAGCTGCTGTTTTCCCAAACCGTGGTCCAGCCTGAAAAAGTGCCAAAAGTGTAGATACCCTCCCAGGACACCGTCTAAAATAACCAGTTGCCCTCTAATGAAAATTATGTCCTACCACTGACCTCCCCTTCCAAGATTCTGCATTACTGACTCCCATGAGTTTAAGTCAATGACCCCCCCTAGACTTCTACCTGTGAAGAAAAGACTGCCTTGGAGAAGGGAAGGTGGTGGGATGCAGCCAAAAGCCCAAGGAACCTGGAATTCCCACCAAGCTGACCAAGCCAAAAACAGGAAAAATATAAGATTGAAAATTCCACAGGCTCCTGAGTGGCAGCCTATGGGGCTAGAAATGGGGGATGAGGCAAGAAGAAAAAGGCCAAGATCTCTGAGGCCATAGAACTGGGAAAGGAGCAGGAGAGGGTCAGAGGTCAAGGTCAGAGTATAGAAGGAAGAGGTGAAAGGAAAAACTAGGTTCATCTTGGGATGAGCTATTGGAGGCTCAGGGGAAAGGGTCACACGTCTGCCCTATGAGTTGACATGAGATGCTGAGAAGAGAGCATAAGGACCTCTGGCTTAGCCATGCTCTTCAGGGTTGATAAAGATCACCACCCATGGGCCTTGTCCAAGGCTTAGGACTGGGAAAGGCTTCAAGGCCCCTCTGGATGACAAAACAAAGAGGTCGGAACTTACATTACTAAGAGTTTCTGCCTCTATCTTTGCTTCTCAGTAGAAACAAAGTAGAATCCCAGTGGAATTTAAGCTGCTTGAAGGCAAGGACTATTTCATTTTTGTCTCTGCATCACAACCGCTGACCATGGTGCCTGGCATACAGTAGGCATTTAATAAATGCTTGGCAAATTTCTATCTCTCCCTATCTGCCTTCACTCTCCCTCCCTAGCCATACTCACAATGCACCAGGTAGAATGAAGAGTATCAAGCCATTAGGCCCTCCAAATGCTGGCCTCCCTAGACTTCCCACCCACTGTGTCTCTTCTAATTCCCACCCTTCTGGTCTAAGATCTCTCTAAACACCCCTCCTGCTTCTCTGCCTCTGATCTCTACACATCAACTACTTGATCCTGACCCACATCCTTCTCACTTTTGATATCCCCAGGGCCCCATTCCCATGAGCCATGGTATCTCCCCTGTCCTCCTCACCGCATTCATGTCAATGCCATTGGTATAGGACCATGCGTGTTGGAAGTACTCCTCCAGGCGCTGTCGTAGGGGGTTGGGGATCTGGTGAAAACGGATGAACTCACGCACTCGAAGCATTTGGGTGTGATATCGGGCAGTGCCTGAGTACAGTCGCTGTATGATGGCTGACACATTGCCAAAGATGCTGGCATACATCAGAGCTGGGGAACAGAGGGGCAAGAGCATCAGTCGACAAGGACACTTCCTCTGTCAGTGAGAACCCTCTCTCCCTCCCCCGCCCCCCCTCCTTCTCTTTCTCCTCTCTTTTCTCTCTCTTCTCTCTTCTCCTCTCTCCCCTTCTCTCTCCTCTCTTTTCTCTCTCCTCTCTTTTCTTTCTCACATTCTCTCTTCTCTTTCTCCTCTCTTTTCTCTCTCTTCTCTCTTCTCCTCTCTCCCCTTCTCTCTCCTCTCTTTTCTCTCTCCTCTCTTTTCTTTCTCACATTCTCTCTTCTCTCTCTCCTCTCTTTTCTCTCTCTCTTCTCTCTTCTCCTCTCTCCCCTTCTCTCTCCTCTCTTTTCTCTCTCCTCTCTTTTCTTTCTCACATTCTCTTCTCTCTCTCCTCTCTTTTCTCTCTCTCTTCTCTCTTCTCCTCTCTCCCCTTCTCTCTCCTCTCTTTTCTCTCTCCTCTCTTTTCTTTCTCACATTCTCTCTTCTCTCTCTCCTCTCTCTTCTCTCTCTCTTCTCTTTTTTCCTCTCTCTCCTTCTCTCTCTCTCCCTCCCTCTCTCTCTCTCCCTCCCTCCCTCCTTCTCCCTCTCCCTCCTTCCCTCCCTCCCCCACTCACAGCCAAAACACCTGGACCTGAACACCAAAGCCCCTCTAGGCTCTGCTCTCATCCCTTACAGCATAGACCAGCTTTTCTGCCCCTCCCAAATCATTGTCCTTTCTCTTTGTTCCTCTGCTCAATAGAGCCAAGCCCTCTCATTTCTAAGCCCTATGTAAACCCAGCCCAAAGTGCAACTGGCCCTCTAGCTCCCTACAGTTTCCCATTTCTATTCCAAAACCATCACTCTCTACCCTCAGAAAAAGTCTCTAGTCACCTGTCTGTCAACAATTCTCACCCATCTCTCCACCTCTAAGTCCCAACCCCACTGCCCATTTCTGGGCCCCTCAAGCCTCCTTCCTCCCATTACCACCTCCTTCCCCACCCCCAAGGCTGGCACTCACAGCCAATTAGCATGACGCATATGGAGAAGATCTTCTCAGAATTGGTGTTGGGGGAGACATTGCCAAAACCCACACTGGTTAGACTGCTGAAGGTGAAGTAGAGGGCAGTGACATACTTGTCCTTGATGGAAGGGCCCCCTGAACCACTGCCATTATAGGGCTTGCCAATCTGGTCGCCCAGGTTGTGTAGCCAACCGATGCGGGAGTCCATGAATGGCTGCTCCATGTTGCCGATGGCGTACCAGATGCAGGCCAGCCAGTGTGCGATGAGGGCGAAGGTGCACATAAGCAGGAAGAGCACAGCAGCCCCATACTCTGAATAGCGGTCCAGCTTCCTTGCCACCCGCACCAGCCGCAGCAGCCGTGCTGTCTTCAGCAGCCCGATCAGCTGCGAGGCACGGGGCCAGGGGGAAGGGTAGGGTTAGCTCCAGAGGCACAGTGGGAAGGGGAAGTGAGAGAAGGATGAGGCCCAAGGGGAGGGGAGGAGGATAGGACACCCTAGAATGGGGCATAACTGGTGTTGGCTAAAAGGGCTGGGGTGCTATGGATAAATGAGGGGAGACCATGCTAGAAGGGTTGATGGGCACCCAGAACGTAAACCCCAGAGCCTTCTAATTTCATTCTCCTTGTCCCGGTCCTCCAAGCCTTACCCTCTTCCCTCTGCATCCTCATCCCTCTCTCCTTCCATCTTTCCTCTTGTGCATCTATTCCACCTCTTTTCCTCCATCTATGACCCCTCTTTCCTACTCCTCCATCCCTCTCCTTTCTCTTCCCTCCACCCTTTCTCTCTCTCTCTCTTACCTTCTTCCTCCATTTTTTTCTCCCTCTACTCACTCAGTTCTTCTCTCAGTTCTCTCCCTCTTTCCATCTCATCCTCTCTTTCCATTCCTCCCTTCAAATTTCCCTTCCTCTTCCCATTTCTTTCTCCTTTCCTCTCTTCATGGTTTTTTCCTTTTCTCTCTTCATCCTCCTCATCTTTCCCTCTCTTTATCCCTGTTTCCTTCCTCCCTTTCTCCCTCTCTTCCTCTCCATGATTTCTCTTCATATATGCCTCCCCTATACTGCCTCTCATCCTTCTCTCCCTCTTTTCATCCTTCTATTTCTTATATCCTTATATTCATCTTTATCTCATCATTTCTCTTTATCCTTCTCTCCTTCCCCTCCATCCCCCACTTTCTCTTTCTCCCTCTATCCTCTCAATGCATGCCTCTCCCCTTACATCCCGCTTCTCTCACCCTTTTCTCCCTCTATCCTTCCATTCCTCTCCCTCCCTCCCTCCCACTCTCCCTCTCCCCACCTCCTCAGAGCCGGAGCCAAAGATGAGTAGGTCAAAGGGGATGGCTGCCACCATGTCGATGAGGAACCAGCCCTTGAAGTAGTGGACGGCGATCCGGCCAGGGTGGCTGACCACCTCCTCATTGGCGTTGACGTAGGTGGTTCGGAAGTTGATGAGGATGTCCACAATGAACATGATGTCCACGATGAGGTCCACCACCGCCAAAGGCTGACAGGCATAGCCACAGTCAGGGGCTGGTGGGGTCTCTTCACTCAGCAGGAAGGCTGCCGAGTACGGTGTGAAGACAGCAGTGTAGATGACCAGCAGGAGGATGAGCCAGTCCCACACAGCCTTGAAAGGACTGTAGTGCAAAATGGTCCAGCGGTGAATCCTCGGTGCCTGCAGCTTGTACTCAGGCAACACATCTGCACCCAGGGACAGGACCTGGGAGAGGGAAAGCAAAGAGAGAGATGTGGGTATGAAGGAGCAGGGCTCCAGAGGCAGGAACAGCAAAGGAGTCCCAAGGGGCAGGACCTTCAGGAATGGGCATCGAGTGCAGAGATTCAGTAGAAATGGGAAAGCGCCAGCTGGGCAGGAAGGTCAGAAAGTCTAGCCTAGTTCTCTGACGGTCATACGGTGTGAGAACTACAGTTCCCATCATTCAGTGCAATGCATCCCAGGAACGACACAAGGGCTTCAGGTCACCAAGTCATAGGATCATATGATATAAATATGGAGGGCACCATCAAGTATAAATCTATCATTTTACAGATGAAGAAACTAAGGCTCACCAAGGGGAATTAGCTGGGCTAAGGGCACAAAAGGTGATCAGAGCCCAAAGCAGGATTTGCACCCAGGCCCTCTGACTTCAAATCCAATGCTCCTTCCCCTATACCAAGCTGTCTCTGACTACAGGGTAACCCCGAAGACTACCTTCTCAATGTGTGCATCAAAACACTCACGTCTCATTGTATTGGGTGGCAAGAACAATATACCTCCAGAACCAAATACGAGCCTCGATCCTATCAGCCGTGCAGCCTTGCAGGTCAGACACTGCTGGCATCTGCTAGGTCCCCTTCAAACTAGGAATCTAAGTGCCCCTGTCACCTTCTGCTAGTTAGCCAGCCCCCTCTGCTGCCCCAGAAAGTGAAGCCACAGACAGAGACCAGCCCCAGTCCCAAGAAAGTGAAGGCACAGTTACAGCCATTAGCCATGGTCCCTCTGTACGCTCAGAGAGAGGATTCAGGCACAGGCACAGATCCTATGCCCTGGCAGAGAGGCACATACCTGAGGAAACAGTCATCTGTACATCTTCCATCCAGGGACACACACACACACACACACACACACACACACACACACAGTGTACATACAAACATATACGTTTGTGTGCCTTCAGAAAGGAAATTCAGAGAAGAGTTCACATAGTAGAGGGAGGTGCAAGGTGAGGGGCAGGGTAAGAGCTGGGGAATGAAGTCTAGGATGGCTGCTGAGAAAGAACAGGCAAACCTCCACAGAGCTGTGGCAGGGACATCCACCCCCCTGCCAGGCCACAGACCGAGGCTGCCCTTCTCCCTCACCTCTCTGGGTTTGGGGAAGGAAGACAGTACAAAACTATGAAGGTGGTGGTTCCAGGAACCCTGCCCCAGCCTCCACTTACCCTCATGTCTCCCCAATTTTCCAACATACTACAATGCCCTTAACATCAGATTCACCTAAGATTTAATCACTCCAAAACTCTGACATCAGAGTACCCTGTTTACCCCCTAGTCACAAAGTTTTTTGAACTATCTTGGTTCCCATTCCCTTGCTCCTCAGTTTCTCTGGTCACTCCTCACAGGTGACAGCAGAAAGATGAAGGAGAGGGGGAGGGGAGAAGCTATGGCCCAGCCAGGCCACACAGCTAAGGCAACACAGTGACTCAGAAGGCTAGGTCCGCACTCACTCACCCCCTCCCCCGAAACCTCCCCAAATTAGGGATGAGGGCAATGTAGCAAACCTAAAGAAGAAGAAAGGCGGGCCTATGTGTCTGGGGCAGTGTTACTTATAAGATACCAACCAGCAAGCCAGCTTGAGTCTACTGACTAAAGAGAAAAGGTGGAGAGACAGGCTTCAGTCCTTCCCAGAATCCTGAGTCTCCAGTCTCCTCCAGTTAATTAAAGAAACTCATTTTTCCATATTCCCAGCAGCCTAAAGAAAGCAGCTGTAGGAATAACTATTAGCCTAGGCCAGGCTCCCTTGGGCGGGGGTTGGGAGAGCAGGGAGAACAGGAAGGGGACAAAGGATTGAGAGGACACGAGAGAAGAGATGTCAGAGTCCCTGGGACTGCCAATGTCACGGGAACAGAGACAGGGGCTCAAAGACCCAAGCATTCTCTAGAGATGTGGACTTCCCCACATCACTCCAACTTCACTTCTCAGCCACCCTGGCCCTCTCCATAGACAGTGTAAGCCACAAAGTCAGGGGGCCAGGATACACAAAAGAGGAAGGTTCTCAGTGAAATGGCGGCTGAGGGCAATCAGATGACGGAAGGGTTCTAGCAAGCTTCTTAACCTGGGATCCACACACCTCCAAAGAGTCCACCACTAGATTTCAAGGGGTTGTGAACTCGAATGGGAAAAAAACTACATCTTTATTTTCACTGTTTTGATTTCTTTATAATGCTATTTTCAAAAAAATTTATGCATTCAGAAACAATGTTGTGAGAAGGGTCCATGGGCTTTTCCAGAATGACAAAAGGGTCCATGACACTCACAAAAAGGTTAAGATGCCTAATTTATAGAATAAGGGAGAATTGGCCAGGGCCCCCGTGGCAAGCAGTGAGGAAAGCAGGGGGTCAGTGGAGGCACCTAGACTGAAATTCCTGTGACTGACTACCCTGGCCCTCCCATCACAGATACTGTAGGACACGGCTCTCACAAGGAGCCCTGACTTCTCCACTTTGACTTCATTCACAATGCCCTTAGTTACAACCTCACAGCCATCGTCATTCCCACCAGCTCGTCCATTACTTTCCCTCCTGCCGCCATAATATAAACATACACTCACACAAGACACACAGTAGATTGCCAGCTGTGTTGGAAAGATCCCTGGACCAAGAAACCTGGGTCTGAGCTCAGTTACCTACGCCTGTGTGAACTCTGGTAATTCATTTCACTTTTCTGAGACATTCTGCATCTGTCAAACAAACATAGGGTCAGCTGCCTCACCTACCTCACACAAGTGCCGTAAAGAGAATATGGTAGGATGTATTGAAAAGCAATAAATTAGCCCCAAAATGCAGCATGTTATTCACCATTATTACTCAACCCAGCGCCTTCATTTAGCCCAGAGGTTTATGGATAGATTTCGGGGGGTAAGTGAACTTTTTTTTAAACATTTTGATAACTGCATTTCAATATGATTTGGTTCCCCCTGTATTTTATCGTACTTTCCATGGTACCTTCTGAATTTTATTTTGAGCATTTAAAAACTCGATTCTGAAGGGTCCATACCACCCACCTGTCAAAGGTATTCATGGCACTAAAAGAGGTTGTGAGTCTCAGATCTAGCCCAACCTGCTTGTTTTTATAGATCAGGAAATTGAAGCCCTGGTACCTGGCAGCTTGCTTCCAACCTTTGTATTAGGTAACAGTAGCCCAGAGAATAGACTCCAGATCAACTGGCTCCCAGAACAGGGCTGTTCCCACCAGACCTCACTGCTTCAGTGACCTCAGCCCCTGTGCAGGGCTCTGTACGATGTGAGATCTGGGGAGGTAGAGAAGGGAAGTTCCCCTCTTCTGCCCCCAAAAGAGAGTGATCATGAAACCTGCAGACTGGGGACCCAAGGCACAGTCAAAACACCAAGGGTCTCCACCACCCAGAATCCCTGGGGATTTCAGCTGCAGACTGGTGTGCAGGGATCTATGCCTGACTTGGAGGCAAGCAAAACCCAATCTCAAGTCTGAGGCCATGTGCAAAGCTGACTGGAGTTCTGACCTTCAATTCAGTCTTGTATCTCTCCATCCCACCCACCCCCAACCCCACTTGGACTGAGGAGTGTGAGAAGGGCAAGGTCATGTGTCTCTCCATACAGTGTCACAGCTGCTCCTGCCACATTTCCTGGCTATCCCTAAAGGGTCAGACATCTGAGCAACAGGTCACCAAGGACCTGCCTGGCCAGAGGTGAGCCGGTGGCTGTTGCTGCTATCCTAGGGGGTGAAATTATGGCTGAAGAAGGCACCTTGGGCCTATTTAACCCAGGGGCTCTATTACTAACTGTCAAGACCCTGTCCCATTAAGAGTCTTTCATTCACCTGACCTTCTGCCCCCCCCCCAGGCACACAGGACCTATCCTCCAACCTCCCCAATTCTCCCTAAGCCATTTCCCTAACACCCAATTCCCCCAAGACAGCATCCCATGTATACCTCACCCTCCTACTACTCTCAAAGCGTATTCCAACTGATACACATTCTGTGATAGAGCCAGGAGAGACCAGGGCCCAGGAAAGTGCTCAAACCTCCCTGAGGCAAAGTGAAGAAGACCCAAGATCTGTCTAGGATCAGGCCCTCCCCATATACAGCCAAGCAAGAGCTCCAGTCTGAGACCATTCTCTCTCCTTGGTGAGGCAGTATCTGGGCCTAACAAGTGCTACTCAAAATCTGTCCCCATAACCAGCTCTTTTCACCTCTTTGGCCTCATGTCTCCCCATCTCTGTAGTCCCCAGACCACAAGAGCCAAAAGACACCCAGTCAGAGATTCTGTTGAGAGACACAACTCAGGGGTAGGAGTAAGAAGATGATGGCTTCAGGGGGAGGAACACAGAGGCCCTTCATACAACATATCAGGACTCTCTTGCCAGCTAGGGTCCCAAGGCAGAGAGAAGTAACTCTGTGCCAGACATACGGGCCCATTCTTCTCCTTCTTTAGTCCCTTTGGTCCCTTCCACCTTGGAGGATTGGTAGTCGTGGGGGGCAGGGGGAAGGGGGTCTGTGTAAGGGGGAATTCCTTGAATTAAGAGACTTGGGGAATACCCTACAACCCCAGCCAAGGGACTGAAAAGAGAGGAGGTTCAGACACTCGTTCCTCTAAACCATCAATTTTCTCCACCTTTCACATTATCCAGTTTCCCCAGGACCTCTCTTCTTTTCCCTGGTACCATCATTGGGCTCCCTGCTCTCTTGTCCCACCTTGGCCCCATGCGACCCTAATGATCTGCCTCAGTGCCCATCCATGTAGGGGAAGGGAGAGGTGTGGGTCACCTACCTCCTGGGCCACGAGGCTGGAGATGCGCACAGCACGCCGCACCCGGGCATTCCTGGGCCTGGGCAGTAGAGCCCCGGCCTCTGCCCCTGCCCCACTCAACTTCCTGGCTGTGGACATGGTGGGCTCTCTATTCCCCCCCAGCCCACCAGTCCAAAGGCCTGGGCTTGCTCCCCTACAGCACCTCATAAACCCCTGGGTCAGGTGGGGCGAGGGGCAGCAAGGGATGGGCACCAGGGGCTGGCAGGCTGGCTCCAAGAGCTGTCCCTGGCATGGATCCAGGAGGTTAGGGGGGATCTGGGCTTTGTCCCCCACAGCTGGCTCACCCTGGCAGCAGGCACAGGCAACAGTGGTCAGCCCCGCTCATGCCATCCGGTGCCCGCCGAGCCCCAGCCCCCCAGTGCCAGCTCAGCTGCCAGGGCTCTGCACTCCGCCCGCTGCCCGCCCAACAGCAGCAGATGGAGCCTCTGCTCCAGCTCCTCCTCCCCTCCCTCAGTCTCTCCCCCCTCCCCCCTGCTATGTTGGGCTCCCCCTCACACCCGCCCCCTCCCGCCCCCATGTGCCCTGACAGCCACCCCCTCCCTCTCCCCCCCCAGGCCCCAGCTCTCCGCTGAGCCGCTCTTGCTGCAGATGCTCCTGCAGCCCTCTCCCCTCCCCCCAGCTGCCTGCCCGGACTGTCACCGCAGATTAATGGTCTCCCCTACACCCCCTCCTCCCCAGTCCGGCCTGAGCACAGAGCAGGAGACAGAGACACCCACAGTGACACACACAGATGGACACACACACATTCTCACACACCCGTGCGTGCGTCCCACAGACATATAGGCACCCATAAAAATAATATACGCAGACACACACATATAAGGGAGTGCGGAATTTGGGAAAAGAAGGCTGGGACTTGAGGTGGGAAAAGAAGAGGAGGAGGGGGTGGAAATAGCCAGGTGAGACTGGAGAAGGAGGAGGAGGAAGGCCATGCTGAAGAAAGAGCCATGGGGGGAGGGAGGGGGCTGTCTCTGGCTGAGACCCAAAGGCCTGGTCAGGAGGAGGACCCAGAGTGGGACTCTGGCAAAGCAACGGAGATGAGAGCTGCGCCAGCCTCAGATGCCCTCTATGCCCAGGAGGGAACAAAGAGCTAGAAGGGAATGGGGTACAGCTCTGGGGAACCCACAGGCAAAAGGAGGGGACACTAAGCTGCCTAATCCCAGCTTGGGGAGGATTGGCACCCAGACACTCCTGCTCCTGGTCCTGCCCTCATCTTATCCCCACCCCACTCCCATCCGCTGAAATGGTCCATCTGGCCTAGATGTGAAGGAGTTATGAGCAGGGGAGAATGGGGGGGTCTGGGAGGGAACAGGGCGGGGGAGAGACTGTAGCAATATAGAAAGTGGGTGACAGACAGATGGGCAGGAAGTCAGAGACTACAGAGCCAGAACCCAACCATGAAATCAGTACTAGCACTGCCCAGGGGCTATGAAGGAACCCTGCCTTAAGCCCTTCCTGTCCCCTTTCTAGAGCACCCATGCCTCTCTCATTTCTCCTCAATCCATTCCATAGGCTTCTGACTCCCTCTTCTCCATCCCCACAGGTATGGGGCACAAAAGGGGCAGTCTACCCTGTTCCCATGACCTCAGGGTACTCCTCCTCACTTTAGCCTAGGAAAGTCAGGTGCTTTCCCACCTTGATTATAGCAGGCTTCCCTAGGCTGGGATCACAAAGGTATCTACTTCCTCAGTCCTCCACTCCCACTCCCCAAGAAGGGGTTGGATCCTGACTTTTCCTCCAGCTTGCTTGGCCTTACCCAGGATTCTGCTTTTCTCTCCCCCATGGCTACTTCCTCTCCTACTCCTATCTCTGTCACCACTCTTCAGGCCACCCAGTCTACAAGGTCATCTCCTCTTCCTGTGTCACTTCACCCCTCTGCCAGGCCCTGGATAGGAAACCTTCCCTGGCCTCCCTCACATTCTCTCTAATCCACTGGATTTTCTCATTATTCCCCTAAAGCTGTTTCCTCTCCCAGCTCTGACTGACCTTTTGCCCCAGACCATCCCTGCTAATGTGCCTAATGCATCAGTCTCAGGTGACAAGTTCCAACCCCCTGCCTTCTTTCCTCCGGGACATTCTCCCAGAAAAGAACTCTACTCACTCCTCAACACGACTTCTCTAGAAAGGTACACCTCAACTCTTTCACCATGTGTCCGCCTTTCTCCTCTCAGCAAGACCTCTCAGTGGGCACACATCTTCCCCAGGTTCACAATCCTGCCTCAGTAGCAAGCCCAGATCCCTTCAGCAAGGAAGAGGAAGCCCTTACCTGGGTGACTTTCTCAGTGACGTTATGGGTCCTTTCCTTGATCTTTGGGGCAATGATCTCACGGTCACTAGCAGGTGAGGCCAGGAAAGGATCACCCTTCAAGTCCACGAAGTTCAGGGTGATCTGAGGAATCTTGCTGATGGTGCGGTAACGGACGAGGTCCGAGTCTGAGGTGGAGTTCAGGAGACTGCTGCGTAGGGGGTGCATGGCCCCTGGGTTGGGCAGGGGAAGGAAGAGAGCGGTCAAGGGGTCAGGCAGCAAGGGCATGGGAGACAGCTGGGTCAGGAACATGGGGAAACAGCTGAGTTGGAAATATGGAGGAATGGATGAGTCCAAATTATAGACGGACAACGGGTCAGCAATATGGCAGGACAGTTAGGAGGTTAAACACATAAGGGCAACAGCCGACTTGGAATACTAGTGGACAGGCGGGTGACGGTAAAAAGGGGACAGGTAGGTCAGGAACGTGAGTGGAGTGGGTGGATCTAAGAGATCGAGGGCAAGGGTTCAGAGTGAGGGACCCAAAAGACGGGCCACTCAATGAAAAGTAGGCAGCAGCTGGACCTGGGGAACGCTACAACCGCTGCACCTCGGATTTGAGTTCTAGAGATCCAGATGCCAGAAAAGGTCTTTTGAGTTGGGGAATGTAATGGGATGGACGTTTAATGGGATGAATGGACACTTAATGGGATTAAATAAGTGGCTAATGGGATTTCCCATCTCACTGGCCTGGAAGGGGAATCTGTGGGCACTGAGGAAACAGGAGAGCAGTAATGGAAAGAGTAGGGCGGGGGGATGGATAACAGATGGAGAAGGGGTTTGGACAAAGGGAGGCAGGAACCCCATCTGTGGCCACAGAAATACAGAGCTCCCAGACTTCCCGCTGCTCTCTATTCCTGAGCAGCAGTGCGCCCCAGATCATCCTTTTCATTATCTTAGCCCCTCTCCTGATAGGAGCCCTTCCTCTTTGCCTGTTTTCCCCAGCCTAGGGAGGGATTCCCCACCCCAGCCTTTGGGACCCCAGCCAGCCCCCTCACCAGTGCTGGCGTGGCGGGGGGGTGGGGGCATCGTGCCTGCCCTCATGGCCTCAATGTCATCGGCAGAAGATGCTCGTCGGACGCTAGCACAGCTCTCACGAGAGCGGGTCCGGGCCAGACTGCAACTGGAGCCCGAGGCATCGGGGTTGAGGTTCCGGGTCCGAGGTGAGGAGTGTGTAAGAGGTACGCTACTAGGGGAGCCAGGCCCCACCAGAGCCCGACGCTCCTCAGCCAGGCCAGGAGGCCCCGACACATGGTTGTCTAGTGAAGACGTCACCTCATCTAGCGCCAGAGACTCACTGCTAGGAGGGGCCGGAGTCAGGTCCACATCCACCACCACTGCCCCTGGAGCCCTTGGGCCCCCAGGCCGGAGGGATGGTTCCCGAGCCGTCAGGGCTAGAAGGGCTGGAAGCTTCAATCGAAAGGTCCGGCCACGGCCTGCAGATGGTGAAATAGGCAGATGGTCAGAATATCCACAGGACCCCCAGAAGTCCTGCCCCTGCCTCCAGAAGCCTTCCTTCACAGCCAACCCCAGTCAGGGAGAGAGTGCCCCAGCTGCTGCCTCGGGCCACTCACAGAACCACAGGATTTCAGAGGTAGAAGGCATCTGGCCCTTACCCAAGGGCACCCACCACCCCCCAAAGGGGAAGCTGAGGCAGTCAGAGCTGCAGAGCAAGGGGAGAGGAGAAGGTTGGAAAGAGGAAGAATAATCCCAGCACGATAATAAACAGAAAGTCAGTAGAGCAGAGTGGACAGTGCTCAACTTGGAGCTGGGAAGGACTGGGTACAAATTCTACTTCTGACACTTCCTAGTTGCATAGCCCTGGACAGGTCACTTAATCTGTCAAAAAAAATGTGAACTCAGATAATTCCCTAGTATTCATCTGCTAAATCACAGATCAGTTGTGATCTGCCTTAATAGAAAGATTTCACATGATGGCTATTTCCTAAGCCAATGAAATCCCCAATCCTTTGAGTATTTGTACGATCTCCTAAAAATAAACAATAATTCCCCAAACACTTTCCCATTAGGCAGCTTGTTCTATCATCACAACACCCTCTGTGAAGTAGACAGGATAGAGGTTATTATCCCCATTTATGGTCCCCGTTTCCTAGATGGGAAAGCGGAGCTCCAAAGCAGCCAAATGACTCGCTTACAGTCATACAGCCAGTCAGTAGCAGAGCTGGGTCTAGAACCCAGGTCTCCTTACTCCTGGTCTAATGCTTTTAGGAGTCTTTAAGGAAAAGCATATCCCAGGAGGGCACCCTCAAAGGAAAACAGACACCAACCCAAGTAAAGAGAGCTCACTAGCTGGCCCATCACAGATCAGCAAAGGGATCTCCCACAAAATTTCTTCTCCCTGACTCTACCAGGTCTAGCGACAAGTCCATCTGCCAGCTGCCCTGGCACTCAAGGATCTAAAGCTGGAAGGGCTGAGGAGATCATCTAGTCAAACTCCTTTTATTTTATAGGTGAGGAAACCGGGGCCCAGAAGAGCTAAGATTTCAACCAAGTCCTCCGACTCCCAATCCAGTGCCCTTTCTGAGGAAACATGCCCGAACTAAAAGGCACATCAAATCTACACCAAATGCTGACCTGCCCCCCAGCACTTTCTCTTTCTGCTCTGATCCTCAGGATGGGAATGCTGAAGGCAATTCCATGGGGATGAGCAGTGCACCGTGAATACCCAGGACAGCCCAGGGAGGTGGGCGAAGAAGATGGGCACCTACCTGGGGCCAGCCAACTGGTAGGAGGGCCACGGTGGTTGGCGTCATGGGCCAGGGACCCCGCCAACTCTGTCTCCATCACCACTTCAAAGTTGAGGATGAACATGATGACAGCCCCATCCTCGTTCTTCACAGGAACTACGTCCACCAGGCACAGGAAGCAGCTGCCTGAGGGGCAGACCCAGGGCATTGCGGCCGGCAGGGGTGAGTAACCCCCTCCCCCAACTGGCAGTCACTAGCACCCTGTGCCAAGGGGTCAGGCACTGCGGTGAGCAAGTGAAATGCCCCAAAGCTAAAAGGGTCCCAGCCAGTGTCTGCCCTTTTCTGTCTCTCTGCCTCCATCTGTCCATCGCCCTTCTTAGTTCGTCTATTTTGCTGCCTGTCTCTCTCCTGTCCTGTCTCTTGCCCTCTAATATCTGTCTTTTTTCTCATTCCTCCATTGCCTTGTCTATGTTTCTATATCCTTGTTTATATGTCTCTTTATACTGTGGGCTCCTCCAGGACAGAGTCTTTTGCCTCTTTTTGTATCCCCAGAACTTAGCACAGTGCCTGGCACCTAGTAGGTGCTTAATACGTGTTTATTGATTAATTGATCTCCTACTCCACCTCTGTATTTCACTCAGGCTCAGGCTCAATAGCTCTGTCCAGTCACTAAAGCCCCTACAACAGGTAAACTAAAGCTGTTAAAGGAGAAAATTACTCACCCCCTCACATTTACCAACCACAACTAGGGCTTTCTCCACATTCCATGCCTCCAAAATGGCTTATTCCATTATCCTGACTTCACGTTAATCTGGCTTGTCAGGAACAATCACATTCCCACATCTGGTGTCTCTCACTGGTCCTCCCTTATAGTACCTAGTAGAGCATCATGCACCCTGGAGGTCAATATTAATTGATAACTCAGTGAAGGGCATTGTGGGATAGTGCACAGAGAGCTTGCCTCATAGTCCCACCGCTGACACTGAATGACACTGGGTGAGTCACTAACCCTCTCAGAGCTTCAGGCAATACTCTAAGATCTTTAAATTGCAGAATTGCTGCTGATCTGCACGGGTGGAGGAAATATCCTTGCCCAAGAATTCCCAAGAAAATCATTGGTCTGGACAACAGTTCAGTATTGATGATAGCAAAGGTGATGGACATAAGTGCAATTGTGACAGTAGTAGGGACTGGAATAGCAGTGATGACAGTGGACATTGAGGCCCCACTATGTACATAGCTCTTTCCCTCATATTCAGATCCCCCTCTACCTTCCTACTCTCATCTCCACTCCCTGCACCCCACTTCCTTACTTCAGTGCCTGGTTCCAAACTCACAAAGATTGAGGGGAGAATCCTTTTAATTCACATGGGAAGTACTGAGCATCCTAAGCAGGTCATGGTTCAGGGCCTAGTGGCCTTGGTTTGACCAGACTCCTGGGCTAAGCAGCACTCTCTGCTTATGATGGAAGAGTTCACTTCAGGATCAGTGTAAAGGGACCAGATAGGAAAGGGAAGTGTTTCCTCCACCCTACTCCTTTCAAGCTGGGGGGAGGAAATGGATGGGGATGAGGACACTAATCAGATTGGGGTTTCTGACAGCTGTAGTTTAATCCTATGGAATGAGATCCACTGAAGCCAAGTTGGGGAGTGGAGAGGAAAGAAAAGATGCTAAAGATAAGGAGGATGGGCCAAAGGAGTGGCATCCCCCCCCCAAAATCCTCCCACTCACCCTGTATCCCTGGCCTTCAGGGCCACCCCAGGAGTAACAGATCAGGATGCATCTTCCTTCTATCTGCTTCTGTCTCTCCTGTCCCAAGCCCCCTGGTTTCTTAGCCCCCACCAGACATAAAGCACAGCTGTGGAGTTGGGAGGCTCTGGGGGCTGGGCCAGGAGATTGCCTGGAACTCCAACAGTCTGCCTGGAGTTTATGCCCAAATATGGCTGTGGCCAGCTGCAGCTGGAGTGGGGACTGGCCCTGGCCACTGGCCCAACAGAATGGCCAGAGACCCAGGGGACCTCAGGTTCTAGAGACCCTTGAAATCATAGATACTTATTGCCCTAGCAACCTGGTCTCAGAGATTCCTCTGAGTCTGGAACTGAGAACCCTTTGACAGGCTATCTGGAAAATCACATTTCCCTACCCCAATTGTAGGGGTCCAGACCCTGTGAACCCCACACAGCCCAGGAAATCCAATATGAAAACCCAGAGCCTAGAAATGAGCACCCTCTCCATGCCCCTAGCCCAAGGGCACTCCTGACACTCTCAGTTCTCCCCAACCTCAGGACACTAAGGACCCCAAACATGAGCCACCATCCCTAACCAGCTTGCTCCTTTCCCACCCCTAAACCCCAGGGCCCCCTGGCCCTGGGACTATTTGAAGGAAAATATGTCCTGAATGTGTCCAAAGTCCCGGTTATTCCAAAAATGCAAGTTGGAGCAGTGCCTGATGGCTGAGGGAGATAGAGCTTAGGAGGAAGAATCGGCTGCTTTCGAGCAGGGGAAAGGGAGGGAAAGAGGGAGTGTCCTTATCTTTTTTCTCTTCTTTCTGCCCAGCTTCTCCAAGATGCCCCCCAGCCACCAGACTGCCACAATGGTCAGTTAAGACCTACCTGGGGCCGTGCCAGTGCCTGCAGTCAGCTCCCTCCCATCTGTGAGCCAAAGACAGGCCGTTCTGCAAACAAGGTCTCTGAGTTGAAGCTAGGGCAGGTGGGAGGAGGCAGGGTGTGCCTAGAGCCCCTGGGGATCCAAGTGGGGGCAGCAGCAGGGATGCCAGCCAGATGAAAAGGCGGGACATGGGGGCAGCCAAGATCTGGGCACTGCAGGCAACTTCTAACTATGCCCAACAGCAAGGCCTGGAAGCACTAAGGGAGGTGGAAACCAGGGAAGCTGGATGCGTCACCTAAAAGTCAGTAGAAGCTATAGGCTCAAAGAGTGTCACTGGAGGTGGACTCAGTGTCTACAAGTCAGTGTGAATAATGGGCTCAGTGTTTCAAGAAGCAATGGGCTGAGGACTAAACAAAAATCAGTGATGTGCTCAACATCAAAGACTCAGTGAAGGATGAAGGCTGAAGATCCAGGAGCTGGGAGTGGCAGTGATAACCTAAGGGTCTGGGAGGTCATTAAGGGTGATGGACTTAGTATCCAGAGATCAACGGGAGAGACGGTTTCATTGGGAGTCAGTGTGATGGATGAGTTCAGTCTCTGGGGCTCAGCG
Organism: Trichosurus vulpecula; assembly: GCF_011100635.1. Lineage (NCBI taxonomy): Eukaryota > Metazoa > Chordata > Mammalia > Diprotodontia > Phalangeridae > Trichosurus > Trichosurus vulpecula. Next base: position 94,298,426 of record NC_050577.1, on the reverse strand, counting down.
GCAGACTTGAGGGTCCAGGGATCAATATGGGCAAGAGGCTGATAGTCTTGGGAGTCAGTGGAAGTGATGTATTTATTATATGGGGCCAGTGAGGGTAATGGATTCAGCGTCAAGAGGTCACTGAGGTTAACTGCTAAAGGCATGACCAGGTCACATAGTAGATAGAATGCTGGACCTGGAGTCAGAAGATCCAAGTTCAAATCCTGCCTCAGACACTTACTGGCTGTGTGACCCTAGGCAAGTCACTTAATCTCTCTCAGCCTCAGTTTCCTTATCTGTCAAATGGGAAAATAACACTATTTACTTTACAGGGTTATTGTGAGAATCTAATGAAATAATATCCGTAAAACGCTCCACAAACTATAAAGCACTGTATAAGTATTGGATGTTATCACGGACTCGTAGGACAAAAGGGGGATGGGCCATGGAAGGTGGATCCAGTGTTTTCATGCCATTGGGGGGAAGAGCTAGGGGTCCCCTAGTCGGCGGAGGTGATGGGCTATGGGTCCCAGTGTCAGTAGAGGTGATGAGACCAAAGTCTAGTGGTAAGCACGGGTGACGTCTATCAGTGTCAAGGAGTCCATGACTGAGGCATCATGGGAGGTGGTGAACTGAGGGCATCGGGGTTGGTGGAAGGGTCTGAGGGGCAAAGGGGGTAAGAAGCTCAGTGACAAGAATTCAGCGAGGATTATGGGCTGAAGATCCAGGGGAAAGTGAGAGTGTTAGACCTGGTGAAGTGGGGGTGTGGTGCCTGCGGCTCAGTGTGGGTAATGGGCTTAGCATCCAGGACCAGCTGGGTGAGAAAAGAATCTTAAAACTGGAAAGGATCCTAAAGACGATATAATCCATTCTGTGCCTGACCCAAAAGTCTGAAGACTTCCAGTGATGAGAAACACAGTTTCACACTTCGATCATCCCATTTTACTTTGGGACAATTCTAATTGTTTAAAAAAATTTTTTTTTGCTTACATTAATCCTAAATCTGTCACCCTAAAATTTCCAATCAGTATAGGTGACTGCTGACATGCAAACTCCCTCTACTAATGCGCGTCAGCAGCCTGTCTATACCTTAGGGTGTCATAGTTGTTTGAGGGCTAACCCTAATTCCCACTTGCCATGGTCATACAATGTTGTGTTAGAGGCAGAACATGAGCCCTAGATTTCCTGAATGGCTCTCTATCCAACTAGGCTGCCTCTCTCCCTCTCACATTATCCCTAAATAGAATACATGGAGAATTGAGGAAGGAACAAACACTAACAATCACGAGGATCCAGGAAGGCTTCCTGGAGGAGGTGGAGGCCAAGCTGAGCCTTGAAAGAAGCCAAGGAGTCTAAGAAATGAAGATGAGAGGGAAGTGAAAAAATAGTCAACACACAGTGAAAATAATGATTCGTACTAGTTTTAAATATGATTGCAAGGTACTTGGAACTAGGCTTAGAAAGTGGTAAAAACATCCACGTTTTTAAGCACAGACCCCCAAAGGAGAGCAATAATAAAAAGAAAGTTTCCATATACACCAAAATATTTCTATCAGCACTTTTTGTAGCAGCAAAGAGCAAAGCAGATGCTCATCAACTGAGAAAACAGATAAACAAATTATGGTCCATTGAACGTAATGGAATATTACTGTAAGAAATTATGAGAATGAAAAATACAGAAAAGCATAAGAAGAGTTCTATGAACTGACACAAAATGAAGCAAGCAGGACCCAGAAAACAATATACACAATGACTACAACAATGTAAATTAAAAGAACAACAAAACAACTGAATGGTATAGAATTATAATGACTGGGCTTTGCTCCAAAGAAGACAAATGAGAATGTACCGTCTCCTCTTCTCTGCGGAAGTGGACAACTTTGGGTATGGAACACTGCATGTGATATTGCACTTGGCTGATATGCTGGTTAGTTTGGGTGAGCTTTTTTCCCTCTTTTTAAAATTCTTTATTACAACAAATGGATCTCTGAGAGGGGTGGAATATATTGGAAAACAAAGATGATGTAAAAAACAGAGCAACAAAAAATTTGAATTAAATATGTGTGTGAATGTGTATGTGGTTGCAAGGTGTAGCAATGCCCCAAGCCCCAGCTCCTATATCCCATCTCTTCTGGGCCTTCATTCTTACTCCTTTTCTTCCTCACATCCCCTAACCCCATATGGCTCCAGTCAGCCTGGCTCCCCTGGGAACTGGAGGAAACAGAGTCGAGTGTGGGATCACAGTAAATGGAGAGGAGCATCAGGCCCTGGCAAGGCCTGGGCTGGCACACTGCCACCTGGGTTGGAACCTCCCCAGAATTCAGAGCTGTAGTACCACTGAGAACCACTTCATGGCAGCCTCAGTCCAACAATCTTGAGATCTTCTCGGGGGAACACAGGAATGGGGAATGGACACCAGACAAGGACCAGAACTAGATATCAGGATGAGGCAAGGATAAATACGGGATCAGGGACCACGTGCCCCCTTCTACCACAGAACTGCCCTCAACCCCAATCACCAGAGGAGAAATGGCTCAGGGGACATTCTGGTGGACAGCTAAGCACAGACCAAGAGCTACCTGTGGGATCCAATACCATCTGGTTCCTGGAATGCCCCAGAGCAGAGGACCTTAAGCATTCTTACCCTTCTCCTTTCTACCACAGGGTCGGTAGGTGGTAACAAAGTAAAAAATAAAAGACTTGATGTCCAAGGGCCTGGGCTCAGCACTTCTAAAGTCTACCATACTACCTAGCTGACCCACTTTTAAGGAAGGGCTATGCGAGTCCGTCACAGCCAGAAAATTTTTCTTCCCAAAACCAAAGCAACAGACAGGATTTAAACATCAGAAAACCCAATACATTCTCAACAGAAAGTACAAAGGGGCACAGCTCCAGAAACAGATCTCCTCCCCGTCCTCCTCAACTCCCTCGACATACACATCCCATCTAGGATCCCTCTGGCCATGGTTTCCTCAGTCACAAATCCACAGCTTCAATAAATTTGGTCACTCAGCCCAAATGCCCTTACATCTACCCCTCTCCCTACCATCCCCTATAGCTGAGGGCATCATCCTTTTCCAGAAGGCAGGCTCCAGAGTTGGAGGTAAAGACTTGAAAGGAGAAGCAAAGGAAAGGAGTAGGGATGGTAACAAAGGTTAGGATTAATAGGAACTCACAAATAATTCACTTACATTGCACTCAACAGTTTACAAAGGGCTTTCTTCACACCAAGCCTGTAATGCACCGTCCTTTGGACACTAAGACCATTAGCCTCAATGACCACAGAACACTGAGCCCATTACTCTCACTTCTGCCCACTTTTACAAATGAAGAAACTGAGACCCAGAGAAGTGATTTGCCCAAGACCAAAGGAATAGTAGCAGGTTCAAATCTCAGATCTACGTGATCCTAGTCACCTCACAATCACAAGCCTCAGTTTCCTCACCTGCAAAAGAAGGGAGTTGGACAAGATGATCCCTAAGAGCCCTTTCCAGCGCTAAATCCTGTGATGCTGTTTGCTCTCCTGACTCCTAGAACAAGGCTCTTTCCTCAAACCACCAAAGAGGTAGGGAAGAAGATGGGGATAGACATAGAGATGGGGGTGACAATGAGGATTAAATGTAGGGAAAGGAATGGAGAGATCACTTGGGACCACAGGGCAGCAAGGTAGGTAACTGCATCTGGCATGACTTGAAATGGGTTATTTTTGTTTTTTGGTGGAAGTAGGGGGAGACCACGTATGCTTCTTTAACATTCCATTTTGTTAATACACATATTTTAACGCCAGACAATCCCAGTCTCCACGGTACACAGGTATTTATTTTGTGATCTTAAATCTCACGTGTCACAGTGAAGGCTTAGAGCCTCTGGTGGACAGTAATACATGGAAGATAAAATTTTCAAATCTCGCCTTAGGCACACAAATCCCTAACCCGGGCTCTGTGGGTTAAGCTAAAATGGGAAAGGAAGAATAGGATAAGAACAGAAGCAAGTAAGGGAAGAGAGAGAGGTGGTGAAGGGGGGATGAGGAGGGAGGAGACAGGAAAGAGAAGAGAGGTGGTTAAAGAGAAGGGGGGAGATGCAAGAGAAATCAGGAGGAGTCGGCAAACACAATCCAGTTGCAGAAAGTGGCTGAGCTGCAGGCTCCCAAATACTATGTGTTAATTCATCAGCACATAATCTGTCGTTTTCATTTAATGCCAACACACACACAGCCATCCACCCTGCAGCTGCTCATTTCCCCAAACCCTGATTCCCTTTCAGCGCCTCCAGGCCCTGCTGCATCAGCTGGGCCTCCCAGCTGGGGACAACTCTTAGGTAAGCAAGCAGTGCTCCACTGTACTCTATATGTATGCCATGACCTTTCAGAGCCTCGGGAGGGCAGGGTCAATAGTGATTCTAGGGTTTGCAGGGGCAGATGGCAAGGGTGACCTTGAGAAGAAAAGTAAATAGAGGGGGAAGGGGGGAAGCAAGGCAGCAATTTGTGTCTTAAGTGTTTGCTAAATTGAATTTCCCCCAGGGGAAGCAGCATGCTGTAATGGGAAGGGCACTGAGCTTGGAGTCAGGAGACCTGTGTTCAAATCCCAGCTCTGACACTGACTTGCTGTGTGACCTTGGACAAATTATTTACCTCTCTCTCCAGGCTACAATCTCCTCATCTGTAAGGGGCAGGGAAGGGAAAGAAATCATCCCTGCCCTGTCTATCCCACAGGTTTGTTGTGACGATTTAATAAGATAAAGGCCAGGAAAATACTTGGGAAAACATCGGCTGCTATATGAATAGAAGGTATTACCCCCCCTCCTCCTGCTGGTAAAAGGTGACCCCAGGGAAGATCACTGTTCTTACCCCTTGCCCCACCCCGGTCCCTGCTGGGAAGCAGGTACGATGCTGGGGACAATCCTAGAGCCAGGCTGAGACCAGAGAGCAGGGACTCAGCCCCAGTCCCTGTCCGCCCCCAGCAAAAGATGCTGTCTCCGGCTCAGGGCTGGCTGTGTAGTGTCAGGTTATATTTAGCCTGGTGGCGGCGACAGGAAGAGGCAGAAGAAACAGCAGCTTCTGGTCTGGGGCCATAGTGTTGCTGACATCCCACTTACAGCAGAGGCAAGTGTGGAGAAGGAGGTGAGAGATGGGGGAAGGTCAAAGAGGCTCTGGGCCCCCGACGTCAGCAATGAGTAGATGGACAGTTAGTTCTAGGGTATGGGCAACTAGAGAATCCGAGGGGTTAGCAGGGACCAGAGAGGCCCAAGGCATTGTGAGTACTTGAAGGCAGGGGCCAGAGGGATAATCACAGCCTTCCACGGTGTCAAGAGCTCATACCCCCCTTCCAAGTAAGGTCAGAGACCTGGAAGGGTGTGGGAAGGACACAAAGAGAGACAGACAAGGATGAGCCAACAGGGACATGGCAACCCAGAGGCCAGAAGCATCCCACTCCTCAATTTCCAGACCTCTTTTAAACCTGTGATACACCTGAGAGCTTGCCATCACACCAGCTCCTGAAGAACCCTCGTCTTGCTATAGACTAATCTCTCCATCCAATCTGGAGCCCCCAGACACATTTTCTGTGTTTCCATTTTTCACACTACTCTAGGATACACTTTCATCACTTCACACCTGGATTACAATAGCGGCTGCCAACTGATCTCCCCGACTCCCTTCCCTTCCCCCCAGCCAGCCTTTCTGCATACTGCTGCCAAAGCAATCTTCCTAAAACGGCTGTGTCCTCACACCACCGCCCCTTGCTCAAAAACTACAACAGCGCTCTTTCCTACCACATCCAATACAAATTCCTCGAGGCTTTTGATTAATTCAATGGGGAAAATGCACAGGGGACTTGGAGTCAAGAGACCCGGGTTTGAATCTTAGCTCCAAAGCTTGCTGAGCTTGGAATCAGGAAGGTCTTAGTTCAAACCACGCCTCAGACACTTACTAGGTGTGTGGACCCTGGCAAGTCATTCAATCTTTGTCAGCCTCAGTTTCCTCGTCTGTAAAATAAGAGGGTAAGACTTGATGGCCCCCAAAATTTCTTCTAGCTTTTTTTTTAAGAGGCAGCTACACAACACAGAGAAACATTGAACTTGGAACCAAGAAGACCTAAGATCAAATACTGCCTCAGACACTTATTTAGCTATGTGGTCCTGGACAAGTCATCTAACCTCTCTGTGCCTTGGTTTCCTCAACTGCAAAATAAGAAAACTGAACTGGATGGCCTGTCCCTCCCAGCTCCAAGTCTCTGATCCTAGGATCTGAGATAAAATCTACTAGCTGAGTGACCACGCACAAGTCATCTCACCTCTCTGAGCCTCAGTTTCTTCATCTGTAAAATGAGAATAAAAAATACACTACCTGTGTCGTAGGATTGTTATGAGAAAAGAAATGTGTAGAGAGTAAAACTCTTGTGTAAACAGTATTACCTACTAAGCCTCACTTTCTGCTTCTCCCCAGGTCGCACCTCTGCTCTGGTGATGTCCGTTTCCTCACTCTCCTCTATACTCAATATGCTCATCTCCACCTCTGCACATCCGATTTTTCCTCCCTTCTGCTCTACTCGAATGCTTGCCATCCTTCAAAGGCCAGTTTATGTCCCACCTTCTGCTTGAAGCTTTTCCTAATTGCCCCGGTTCATACGGATCTCTCTTTTCTAGGACTGTCTATTGTATTTCCCATCTGGACCACACAACTCATCACTAGCAGAATACGGAATGTTTAGTAGACAATCGATATTTACTTGCTAATTGACTGAGTGATCAGAGAAGTCCCTGAACTGTAGTCCTCAGTCAGTACAATAACACATCCCTGTAACCGAATCTCAAGGATTAAACATCACTATTTTTTTTAATTCAGAAAAGACACTTGTTTTTAAAAAAACAGCTTTTACCAACTTGATTCAAGAAGACAGCCAGAGCCCCGAGTAGAATATACGAATCAGCCTGACCATGAGCTCAATGACTTGAAACAATTCTCCTCCCTGATTTTCATTTGTCTCTTTGGTTTCTTGTTGTTCAGTCATTTCAGTCTTGTCTGACTCTTCGTGACCCCGTTTGGGGTTTTCTAGGAAAAGATACTGAAGTGGTTTGCCGTTTCCTTCTCCAGCTCATTTTACAGATGAGAAAACTGAGGTAAATAGGGTTAAGTGGCCTGCCCAAGGTCACACAGCTAGTAAGTATCTGAAGACAGATTTGAAATCAGGTCCTCCTGTCTCCCAGTCCATCGATGTATCCACTGCACTCTATCCACTGCGTCATCTAGCTGTCCCCACCCCCACCCCCTGACCCCATACTTAAAAATCCTCACTTGAACCAACCATCCCTGCTAGCTACCATCCTCTTCCTCCTTCCTTCACGGCTAAACCCTTTGAGAAAAGCAGTCCATAATCAGTGCCTCCACTTCTCCCTTAACCCCCACCACCACCCCTGCAATCTGGCCTCTGAGCCCATTCAACTGAAACTGCTTTCTCCAAAGTTACCAGCAATCTGTTAATAGCCAAACCCAATGGCCTCTTCTCAGTCCCTAGCCTCATTGACCTTTGCAGATCCTTCACAGCATCTGACATTGCTCCTTTTGGAGTCTCTCTCCTCTCTAGGTTTTTGTGACACTGCTCTCTCGTGGTCCTTTCCTATTTGCCCAACTGCTCTGTCTCAGTCTCCTTTTGCTGGATCTTTATCCCCATCATTCCCACTAATCTTAGCTGTCTCTCCAAGGCTCTGGCTTGCTCCCCCCCACCCCCACCCCCATTCCCTTTTTGCTCAATACTATCTCACTTGGTGATCTCATCAGCTCCCATGGGTTTAATTATCATCTCTATGCAGATGATTCCCACATCCTTATATTCAGCCCTAGCCTCTGTGTTGAGCTCCTGGATAGCTCAAACTAGGTGTCCCATAGGCATCCCAAATTCAATTTTTCCAAAACAGAGCTCATTATCTTTCCCCACAAAATGCTCCAAGTTACCATCCTCCCAAGCATCCAGGCACATGACGTCGGTGTCATTCCTCACTCTTTACTCTCACTCACCTCAAGCAGTCAATACATTGTTGAACCTCACTTCTACCCTCACCCCATCTCTCACATACATCCCCCTCTCTCCACTCACACAACCACAACCCTAATTCAGGTCCTCATCACCTCCTGCCTCTACTACTGCAGTGGTCTTATAAGTGGTCTCCCTGCCTCGGATCTTTGTCCATTCCCACAGTATACTTCTCAACGGCAGAGGTGGTTTTTCTAAAATATAGATCTGACCATGTCATGCCTCCCCCCCACCCCTCCACTCAATACACTCCATCAGCTACCTATTATCTCCAGGACCAAATATAAAGTTTTCTGTTTGGCATCTAGAGCTGTCCATAATTTGCCCCCTCCCTACTCTTCCAGGCTTCTCACGCCTTGCCACCTTCCACACCCTCTACAATCCAACTACATTGCCTACTTGAATTCCTTGACCCAAACAAGCCATCTCCCACCTCCAGGCCTTTTGCACTTTGTCCCTCACTCCTGGAATGCCTTCCTCCTTACTTCTGCCTCTTGGTTTCCCCGGGTTCCTTCAAATCTCACCTTCTGTAGGAAGCCTTCTTTCAGATTACCTTCATCTACTCTGTATATACCTTGTATGTACACATAGTTATTTACATTTTTCTCTCCCATTAAAATGTGAGTTCCTTGAGGGGCAGAGCCTATTTGTTGCCTTTCTTTGTATCACTCCATAGCACATAGTAAGCACTTAATAAATCCTTAATAAACTGATGCATTGATCAGTTATGCTAATTTACTCCTCTTTTTCTTTTGGTTGTCTTTAAAAAAATACTCTTTGTTATATGGGCCAGCTTTCTGAGAGGGGAGGGAGAGGGATAATGGGAGAACTATCAGTAAAAACTTATTTAGAAAAATAAATCCTTGTCTGACTGAGACCCAATAGAGTTGTAAGATCAAATGACACAATGGATGTAAATAACACCAACTCAAATTTCCATGGAGCTTTAAGCACTATCCTCACAGCAATCCCTGTGAAATTGGTATTGCTAGTATTATCCCCCTTATAGAGATAATGAATGAATTATTTTGCTACGTGCAAAGCGCTATATTGAGTGCTGGGGATACAAATAGACAAGTAAGACAGCCCTTGCTCTCACAACACATTTGGAAGTCACTTGCCCAGTGTCACACAGCAAATAAGTCTGAGTCAGGAGGTGAACCCTGACTCAGCTAGATGTCCCAGTGGATGGAGCGCTGAGCCCAGGAGTCAGGAAGAGCGGAGTTAAATCTGGCCTCAGATACGGACTAGCTGTTTGATCCTGGACAAGCCACTTCATCCGTCTACCTCAGTTTCCTCAACTCTAAAGTGGGCACAGCATACTCCTCCCACATTTGTTATGAGGATCAAATGTAATAATGTTTACAAAGCACTTAGCACAGTGCCTGGCACATGGTAGGCACTTAATAAATGCTTGTTTTGAAAATGTCATAAAAAAGCACAGATCTCCCAGGAAGTAAAATAGATCATTTTGATTACATGAAGTTAAAAAACCTTTTGTACGAACAAAACTAAATGCAGCCAAAATTAGAAGGAAAACAGGAAACTGGGGGGAAATTTCTCAGCAAGTTTCTCTGATAAAGGCCTCATTTCTCAAATATATAGGGAACCGAGACAACTTATAAAAAATAAAAGCCATTCCCCAGTTGACAAATGATCAAAGAACATAAACAGGCAGTTTTTGGAAGAAGAAATCAAAGCTATCAGTAGTCATGTGAAAAATGCTCTAAATTGGGGGTGAGGAACCTGTGGCCTGGAGGCCACATGGGGCCCTCTAGGTCCTCAAGTGCAGCCCTCTGATGGAATCCAGTTTGGATTCAGGACCTCATGTGGCCTCTAGGCCTTAGGTTCCCCACCCCTGCTCTAAATCATTACTGATTGGAGAAATGCAAATTAAAACAACTCTGAGATACTACCTCATATCTATCAGGTTAGCTACCATGACACAAAAGGAAAATGACAAATGCTGGAGGGCTGTGGAAAAATTGGGACAATCATGTGCTGTTGGCGGAATTGTTCTGGAGAACAACTTGGAACAATGCCCAAAGGGCTATAAAACTGTGTATATCCTTTGACCCAGCAATACCACTACTAGGTCTGTATCCCAAAGAGACTTTTTTAAGATATGGAAAGGACCTATTTATCTAAAAATATTTATAGCAGCTCTTTTTGTAGTGGCAAAGAATTGAAAATCAAGGGAATGCCCCTCAGCTGGGGAATGACTGAACAAATTGTGGTATATGATTGTGATCGAATACTAGCGTGCTCTAAGAAGTGACGAATAGGATCATTTCAGAAAAACCTGGGAAGACTTACGTGAACTGATGCAAAGTGAAGTGAGCAGAACCAGGAGAACACTGTACATAGTAGTAGCCATATTGTAAAGATGATCAACTGTAAAGGACTTAGCTATTCTGATCAAGACAATGATCCAAGACAATTCCCAAGGACCCATGATCAAAGATGCTATCCACCTCCAGAGATAGAACTGATAATCTCGGAATACAGAGTAAAGCATGCTTTTTTAAAAAACTTTCTTCATTTTTATTGTTTTATTTTGTTTGTATTTTCTTTTGCAACACGGCCAATATGGAAATATGTTTTGCATAACTTCACATGTATGATTGATATCAAATCACTTCCCTTCTCAACGACAGAAGAGATGCAAAAGGGAGGGAGAGAATTTAGCACAGAAATTTTTTTTAAATCAGTGTTAAAATTTTTTTATATGTAATTGTGAAATATTTCATGAATTAAATATATTTTTTAAAACCACAGATCTCCTAATACAACATCCAAAGTATTTTACACTATACCATGCTACAAATATATGTGTATAATATGTGTATACATAATATATGTGTGTATTATATGTATATGAAAAAGCACCTTGCAAAGATTGACAAATAGTCAATCCATGAATACTTATCAAACACCAATTTTGTGTAAGATGATGTACATTTTCTTGAAGCATTATTACTGTTATTATTATTATGGAGACTGTGGGTAGCTAGGTAAAGAAAGAAGCTTGTGGGGAGAGAGAAAAAAGAATGAAAGGAGGGGCAGCTAGGTGGTACAGTGAATAGAGTACCCGCCCTAGAGTCAGAAGGACCTGAGTTCAACTCCAGTCTCAGGCACTTACTAGCTATGTGACCCTGGGCAAGTCGAATAACCTCAATTGCCTCCCCCTCAAAATGGAAGGCAAGCAGGATGTGAGCTATCAAACAGTTGGGGGTGGGGACAGTGGAGACAAAGAAAACTAAAGCCAGCTGAATGGTTATGGACTCAGGGAATCTGCTATTCGGCACAAAATATTAGAAGACAAGCAGCTTTCTGCTACTGCACCTACTCACCCCCAAGTTTCAAGTTAATCATTGTAATGATAATTCCTCACATAAAACATTCCACTTTTATAATAGATTGGGTAAACAATATAGAAGGGGCACTCTTTCGATGATTTTTCATCAGCCACTGGTTTAGGTTAAGTTGGTAGATGGGGTCACCAATGGGTTTCAGTAATCTCCTAGACGACAAGCCTCATGAGGACAGGACCCATGGCTTATCTAAACTTTGTATTGCACATATATATATATGGTAGTTTACACTTTCACCATGTATGTTCACTTCCATCAACGTACCCAAAGCCTCCTGTAAGAGTATTTCCCCACTTTTCAGATAGAGAAAAAGACTGAGAGGGTTAAGTGTCTTGTCATCAAGTCTAATCCCCTCATTTTACACATGAGGATACTGAGGGACAAAAAGGCTATATGATTTGTCCAGGATCATACAGCTAGTAAGTGTCAAAGTCAGGATTTGAACCTGGGTCTTCCTGATTCCAAGTGCTCTGTCCACTACACCACACTGCTTCTTGAGCCTCAACACAGGGTTCTTTCTACCTGGTGGTATTGTTAAAGGTTAGACTAAAGTTTTCCCAAGACCTACATGACAGCTTTCATGGCACCATTCTGCCTCCCCCTCCAAATAACGGAAAGGGGCATAGGAAAGAATTGGGATAAGGCATCCCCAGCCAAAACAAGAAAAAAAAAAAACAAAAATCTCCTCCAAGAGGAGCCTCATTTTAATCTGTACACCCCAGTGCAAGCAGCCTATCACACCAGTCTGGTTACACAAATGTTAACTGACCTTCTCCAAAGAAATCCTGAAAGTCTTATGTGAACTGATACAAGGCGAAGTGAGAAGAACCAGGAGAACACTGTACACAGTAAGAACAATATTGTATGATGATCAATCATGAATGGCTTAGCTATTCCAATCAATACAATGATCCAAGACAATTAAAGGACTCATGGTGAAAAATGCCATCTATCTCCAGAGAAAGCACTAAAGGAGTCTGAATGCAGATCAAAACATACTTTTTTTCCACTTTATTTTTCTTCCCTTTTTTTTACAACATGGCTAATATGGAAATATGTTTTGCATGACTTCACATGTATAATCGATATCACATTTGTTACCTTCTCAATGGGTAGGGGAAGGGTTGGAGGGAAGGAGAGAATTCAAAGCTCAAAAAAACTTTTAACAAATGTTTAAAATAAATAAATAATAAAATTTAAAAGAAAAAAAAAGAACTCCTGAAGAATGCCCTCCTTTCCCTTTGACCTATTCACCCCACCTCTACCACTGGATAGAAGGCTGTCGAACAAGCTCCAAATCGATCCTCCGTGTCTGTGCTGAACTCCTCCCATCCCCACCATCTCCTTGGCCTCACACTGAGGCATAGCCCAAACATCACAGATAGAATAAGCAGAATTTTCTCAGCCCTCTCTTTGTCTTGACCCTACTCCTTTCTTCTTAGAATATACCCCCTTCCCCTCCCCATGTTCCCTTCACCTGTTGCTTCTAGGTCTGCCACAAACCTGACAATATTTGCCTATTGGTCACAGAATTACAGAAGCATAAAAAATCTTAGAACCAGAAGGAAACACAGAATTCTCAGAAGGAGCACGGTATGGCGGAAAGAGCACCTGACTAAGAGTGAGGAGACCTTCATGACAATCCTCTTTCTGATGGATGTGACCTGAACAGGTCATATGCACCCCCGAGGTTCTTCCAGGCTTTCAGTAATGTTCCTTCCAGTTCTAACATTCTATGGTTCTAAAGAACTTTAGAGATTCACCGCCTCATAGGGACACATGAGGATCCTGAGGTACAGAGAAGTTATCTGATTTGCCCAAAGTCACACTGCAAGTTAGGGGTAGAGATGGCATCTGAACTTGTCCCCTCCCTATCCTTCCAGGCTTCTCATACCTTACACCCCTCCTCATCCTCTGCAGTCTGGCTATACTGGCCTAATGCTGATGACTTTGTGCAATTCTGCCTCACTTAAATCCAAGTCATGTGCAAGTCAAGACACCACCCTGTGATGCCACTGGTCCTCTTCAAAAATGGACAAAGCTGGCCTAATTGCAGTCCCTTGAACTAGACACGCCACCTCACATCTTGATTTCAAGTTCAATATTCTTCCCATTACACAACACAGCCTCCTTCAAAATAGAATAAGCACCTTCTAGGTACCAGACTCCTGGGGGAATGAGGTGAGAAGAGGTCAAGAGGAGATCCAGAGGAGGAAAAAAAATGCTATTTCTGACCTAAAACTCCTTACAGTCCAGTGAAGCCAGGACAGAAAACCAGAAACATCTAAACATAATATAATCAAACCACAAGAGCAGAAAAGTCTCTAGGGGCCAGAAGAGGGCTTTCAGGCTGAAGTAGCGAGACCAGCCCCTTCTCTCCTCCCATTCCACTAGGTGCCCCCAACACCGCCTTCCCCCAGTCATGCAATGTTCCATTCTTGCCCCAGGTGCCTCTCTCTGAAACGCAGAACCAGACAAGCTTCTTCACCAAGCATTCTGGTATTTAAGAAAGAACAGTACAGCTGAACACTGGGTCTGGGATGCTGACTCTATTACTAGTTAGTTGTGTGGCTCTGGATAATTAATTCACTTAACCCTGAAGATCTCAGGCAAGGTGGCATAGTGGAAAATGTGCTGGAATGAAAGTCAGAGGAGCCTGGGTTTGAATCATGACTCTGTCATTTATTATCTAACTAAATTCTGAGTAAATCTCTTAACCTCTCTGTGTCTCAGTTTCCTTATCTATAAAATGAGGCAGTTGGACTAAATGTCCTCTAAGGTCACTTCCAGCTCTAAATCTATGATCCTGTCTCCTGCTCTAGGAAATCTGTATTTTACAAGATGTCCCTACAAAGAAGGTAATACTTAACCCCAAAGAATGAATCTCAAACTGCAGAATTTCAGACATCCTGACTCAGGGGCTGAAACAGTACACAAAATCAGGAAAAGGATCCAGGCTCCAATATTGCAGCTACCAGCTCCAGTATGCTCACTCAACATCCCAGCCCCCACTCCCTGTCCTCCATCACCAATGGCTTGCTATCTCACCCTCCTCCACTCCTATCTTCTTCCCCGGTACATCCCAAGGCCATGGTCAGACTCCCAGCTCCTTGGCTCCTACATCCCTAGCCTGGGCTTCATTCTGCACAAATATTTACATAGCTTTTCTCTGGGGGATACGGAAGACACAACATCGAGGAGCCTCCCTCCGGACACTCTCCAGATCCCACAGGAGGAAGGAAAGAGAGACACCCCCAAAATCAGGTCATGCCTGCCACACCCGCTCCAATAAAATGGTATAGAGGGAAGAGCCTTGGAGCCCCCAAGAAAGGCAGAATCACCCACCCTGTTCAGGAACAGGGAAGTTCACAATTTCTCTGGTTATCCTCACCAACCCTTCCCAACATCTTTCCAACCCTCTGGCTTTACAGACCTGGATTGGGGGAGGGAACCTCTTTAGAACCTCGAAGGAAGCAGTCCTCATATGCCCTAGCCCAAATCAAGGCCTGCTGGGCACCATGTTGTTGTTTTTTTGTGTTGTTGTTTTTGGTTTGGGGTGGGGGGTTCATCCACCCTGCTGAGTCCAACAGCCTGAAATGGAGTGGGGAAAATCACCAGATTCCAAACCCTGTCCCTAAGGCAGAATAACATAGCCCAGTCCATCCATCAGTCAACAAGCAGTTATTAACTGCTCACAAAGCACCAACAACCCTGCTAAGTGCTGGGGATACAAAGAAAGGCAAAAACCAGTTGCCCTCAAGGAGCATACATTCCAATGGGGGAGACCACCTGTAAATATCTAGGTACATGCAAGAAAAATTCCGAGTAAGCAAAGAGAACCTGAAAGGCATTAACAGTAGAAGGAAAACAACGAGTCTGAGATGAGGAGGCAGGGCATTCCAGGAATGAAGGGTCAGCCGGTGCAAAAGCACAGAGATGAGGGATGGATGATGTGTCTAATGAACATAGCTATCTATGGAGTTGTCTCCACTTTTCTTAGCAAGTCATCCCAAGTCCTTCAGTCTCACAAGTTCTGCTTTGTGCCCAACAATCTCTCCTCGGACTTTTTTTTTTACCAATTTTTCTTCTCAGGAGAGATAGAAAGGATATCTTGGTCACTCAGCATCTTCTGGATGGTCATGTACTGCTCCACAGTAAAGGCTCTCAACCCCTTCACCTTCATTCCAGCCTAGGGTCCGTTGGGATCATATGGGACAGCAGGATTGACCCACCTAGAGGATGTTTAGTGTGAGAGTCTGACCCTGGTGAGAAACTAGCCCTGGAGGAGGGAAGGGAAAAGCTATGGCTGGAGGTCAACGTGTCATGGTGGAGGTCTGGGTTAAGGAGGCTAAAAAGAGAAGGGATGAGGAGGACAGAGAAAATTGGGGTGGGAAAGGGGACAGGTATGATAAAGAGTTGAGAATTGTATCTAGGAACTCTGATAATGAAGAAGAAAGTCCGGTGAAGAATAGGGGAACAGCTACAGAGGATTGGCTGCCCCAGGGAGGGAGGTGGGGGATGGGGGCAGGGGCAGAAGGGTAGGAGGGGATTGGAGTTCAAGCCCTAAGTCACCTACCCTCCCCAACAGCCCCAGCTCAGCCCCTCCCCTTCACACCCCGGCAGCTGAAGCTGCTGCAGTGGGGGCCCTCTGACCCTGTTCCCATGGCAACGGGCCTGCAGCTGGAGCCGAGAAACCGACAGGATCTCCTCCAGAGACACCCCCATCTCCACCCACACACGGGCTCCTGGGGACAAGGGGACAGGGAGACTACAGAGACAGACAGAGACTCAGGGAGTCAGAGGCAGACAAAGGAAGAAGGCAACTTGAGGATAAGGTATATAGCAGGAGGTCCAAGAGGCACAGGAGGATGGAGAGATGTAAGAAGAAAGAAAAGATGAAGACAGGAAGGATCCTAAATACAAAGGAAAGTGAAGAGAGGCACTGAAAGTGCGGACAGGAGACACAGACTCAGGGATGCAGAGGGGGAGGGGAGACAGAGACCCAGGGACCCAGAGGGGGAGGATAGACAGACCCAGGGATGCAGAGACACAGGGACCCAGAGGGGGAGGGGAGACAGACCCAGGGACGCAGAGACACAGGGACCCAGAGGGGGAGGGGAGACAGACCCAGGGATGCAGAGACACAGGAACCCAGAGGGGGAGGGGAGACAGACCCAGGGATGCAGAGACACAGGGACTCAGAGGGGGAGGGAAGACACAGAACCAGGGATGAAGACACAGGGACCCAGAGGGGGAGGGGAGACACAGACCCAGGGATGCAGAGACACAGGGACCCAGAGAGAGAGGGAAGACACAGATCCAGGGATGAAGACACAGGGACCCAGAGGGGGAGGGGAGACACAGAAAGGCAAGGGATACAGAGACATGGAGTTAGGGAGAAAAGGAGAAAACAAGAGATAAAGACAAAGAGTTAGAGTTATCAGGAAGCAAAGGGACAAAGACAAAATCACTGAGAGAAAGAGAGGGATCCAGAGACTTCTGATCCTCCGATCAAAAGGCAGAGACAAAAGAACTACATGATAGACAAGAAGAGGCAGAGGGACAGGGATACAGACCAAGACCTAGAAACAGGGAGGCAGAGAGATAAGGCCAGAGAGATGAGGGCAAAGATACATAGTCAACAAGAGAAGGACAGGGTCATGGAAAGACAAAGACACAGAGACAACCATGCAAGGAGACCAGAAACTGATAAGAAGAAACCACGAGATGAGATCATGCTCTGGAAGTGAGAGACAAAAAGCCTTGAAAACACAACCTACTGGGAACACAGACTTCTAGTAGTGAGTCAGACACAGGCCAGGCACACCAACCAGAGAAGAGCCACCTTCCTTTGCCCCCAGAGGCATGAGCTCAAGGGCAGACCAGGCCTGGGCAGCATCCATCCTCCCTGGGCCAGCTCCCCTCTAGGCATAAAACCCCAGAGACAGCCATAGAAACAAAAAGAATCCCCAGGATCGATCTAGGAGTGCACCAGAGCCTCACTGCCTTCCCTTATCCAAGCCCCTAGCCTGGAGGCGTCCCTGCAGGAGAGCTGGTGTTGAGGACCCCATTTACCAAACCATTCACCTCAATATGCTGACTGAATTCTGAGTCTCACATACACAACACCTTCTCTATCTGGACCCAGGTGAACGTAGACCTTTGAGCAGAAACACTCACGGGAAACACACATATACACACACATACACACATACACACACACACACACACTTGTATACAGTCAATAGCAGCACACCCCTCTCTATTGCAGATCAGGAGACATCAAGAAAACTACAACCAGAATGGGGCTTATTTTTGATTCTGTCCCTGATTCCAACTTGACATTCCTTAACAGGTATGAAAGGCCCAGCTTACAGTGCCTAGCACATAGTAGGCATTTAATAAGTACTTGCTGTCTGACTGACTATAGCCATGATTCACCTCAACACCATAATGTCCCAGGCTTTTGACTACTTAGCGGTCCAGGTGACCAATACCAATACTTCCAGCCCTCATCTCCACCCCTCCACCACCATGGCCCCAGCCCCACCCCCCACACCCCGCCCAGGGCAGCTGATTCATGGGGCTGTCTGGCTCAAGGCCCTGATACTGCGCAGAGCTGAGGCTGGAGACACGGACAACGCACAGCTGTCGATGGCGGCGCCTGCCAGCTAGTGGCCCCTCCTCCTCCTCCCCAAATCCTCCTGCCCCTGCTTCTTCTCCACCAAAGGGCCTTGAGGACAAAGCCTTGACTGCCCTCAGATGGAGCCCCCCAAAAGAACTAAGATAAGGATGAGAAGATGGTAGGTGCGCCTTAAAATCCCCACACCTGCCTCTCATTCTCAGGCATGTGTATATCCACAAGCACAGGCACCCTATGACAAGCATATGAGGAATTAGACATTTGAAGGGGAAGAAAAGGGGAAAACTGAGAAAATCTTCCATCATCCTAGGACTAGGATAAAGGGCCCAAGAAAGAAACCAAAGGTAGTAGCCATCTGGGAAAGGTTGACTGGCAGGAGACACCTGATCCTTAGGGAAACTAGGTAAGGGGCCCAGAAGGCAGAGCAGGTGTGGGGTTTATCTGGGTCAGAGTTCCATTTGGAATAGCAACCTGGTCTAATGGGAAAGCACTAGAGCAGAGACAAGAGCCCCAGGTTATGGTTTTTCCCCCTCCCTTCCTCTGAGATTCCTTCAAGTCCACATTAATACTTCCCCACAGAACTTTTACAAATGGGCTGGCTATGGGGCTATATCTAGCCCAAATCAAAGATGAATTGGCTGAGGCAGAAGGGGGTCTTTCAACCACACCTCCATAATATTATAGACTGGAGAGAGAATCCCATCATATATAGTGGGTTTTGTCTATAAAAATACGGTAATACAAAAATCAAAACACATGCCAAAACACGACTACAGACATCAAACATCTGACAGCCCAGACCACTAAGCCCAAGGCTCTAAAAGGGTCCCATCAACGCGCATTCACCAATATTGATACTGACAAGATATCAGTTGCCCCACGTGCTACTCTGCTAGTGTCTCGGATCAAATTCAGTGGAAACAGCATTGGATTTGGAATCAAGAAGACCTCAATTCAGGGTCTTCCACTTACCAACGATAAAAGGACCTCTCTGAAACTGTCTCCTTATCTATCAACTGAGGGAGACAGTTTGATGAGATGATCCCAGAGATCCCAGGATTCCAACTTTCCAAATCCTATGACCTCCCATGACAAGTACCTACAACATCAAATATACTAACACAGTTTTGTCTGATCATAATCATAACCGTCCTTTAAGATCGGCCAAGTAGTTTACATATGTTAGTTTGTGCTCACAACAACCCCAAGACATGGAAGCTATCATTATTGCTATGTTACTGAACAACAATAAGGCAGAGAGAGGTGTCATACAGCTAGGAAGTATCTGAGGCAGGATGTGAACTCAGGTCTTCCTAACTCCACTCCTAACTCTCTCTCCACCTCAGCACCTAGCTCTGTACAAATACATGTGAACACACAGGGTAGAACCATCCCTATAAGGGTATGAGCCCAGAGAAAATCACAATGCATGAAGTATCTCGTCTCCTTTGTGTGTCTGTCTGTATAGATGGCAGGTTAATGAACACCAAAGGCCACCTCAAATAGGAAAAGAAGTCATGCAACCTGAGGAGCACATGCCTGGATATGGTGCATGATGTGAATGCATGGAAGTCTCTCCATCTTTTTAGCAATAGTATTCAGCTCTCCTTCTGGCCTGCCTTCTCCTTCCCTCCCCCACCCCCCAAAGCTGCCCTCCTGAGTCACAAGCCAATGCCCGACCACTACGTGGTCCACACATCAGTCCTGGGGTAGAGCCATACACAGAGCACTGATGGCCACCACCCCGGCCAAGCTGCTGGATGGAAAGATCTCCTCTCTCTTTCCCCAACCCAGACCCCCATGCTGTTTATCTGGTCTCCGGAAGTGAGGAGCAGCTAAGCCTGGAGGCTGCAACTGAGCAGAGACACCTGGTGCCGGAGTGGACAGGGCCCCAGTACTAGGGCAGGATGAAGATGCAGACACTGGAAGGGAGAAAATCTAGGGCTTTGTTGGGGGAGAGGCTGAAGACTGAAGGTGGGACTGAACAATAAGGAGGGATCCTATGCACCCCTTCCCCTCCCTCAATGACATTTTTCCTAGGCTCTCAATGGAGAGAAGAGCTAAGAAGTGCTAGGGCCTAACCAGATATCATTGCCCAACCCCTAGCCTTGAATTATAAAGTGTCCACAGCTACCCAAAGCCACAAATGAAATTGAAAGTTGGGGGGAAAAGAGGTTGGGACACAGTCCTAAAGAAACTCTCCCCCTACCTTAAACCAGAGGCACAAAGCAACCCTGCTAACGGAACACAATCTTATCCCCCTAGACTCCCCATAGTGACAACCTCAACTCTCCATTCCACATCATGCCATAAGTGATTTTCATTTCAGTACAAAGTCTCACTCCACCCATCTTCCTGAGCCTCCCAGGTCTCATCCTACCCACCATACCCTCACAGCCCAGCCATGATCCTTACCATCCTTCCGGTAGAAGGCAATCTCCACCTTTCGCTCCTCGGCCCCCAGCAGAGCCTGAGCAATCTGGGCAGCAGCCCGGCGCTGGGTTCTAGGGCCATGCAGGAAGTCACAGGTGCAGGGCCGCTGCATCACCTCTGCCCGAGAATAGCCACACAGCTCACAGAAGCCATCATTGCAGTAGATGACAGCACAGTTTTCCACCCGGGCATTAGCAATGATGAACTTTCGGCCTGGGTTGAAAAAGAAGTACATGAAGAAATCAAGGGAGGAGAAGTAGGGGAGATGCCTCATACCTTGTGGAAACCCTTGCCCCCTTCCCAAGACTCATTCACACAACAGAAACCCTGCCTGTGGAGCAACTGCAGAAGAGGGTGTCTGAGACAGTAGAAAGAGTACTGGCTTAGGGATCAGAAGTCCTGGACCCTGTCACTGATCACCTATGTGACTGTGGGCAAGTCACTTCCCCTAGTGGGGCTTCAGCTTCCTCCTCTGTAAAATGAAGGGATAGTAAGAGACATTCAAACATCCAGCTCTTGGATATTGAATAATCCATTCCTAAACATTCTGCCTTAGGAGGTAAAATTCTCCAAAATTCCCTTTGGTAGGGAGAGAAGGGAGATAGGATCACCTAGAAGCAGAGACCCTTTCGAGGCAACCTTTAGAAACAGGGGTTCTGGGATTCTTAGCAGCCCACTATCATTCCTAAAGGGCCCGGTCCTAGTTACCCCACCCCAGGGGCCCCCAGTCTCTGACTGCCCGTGCCCACAGGTTGGCACCACAGCTTCTCTGGGCAGTAGGCCAATCTCTCCACCCCCTCTTGCTCCTTGCCCTGGGCCGAGGCCAGCCTGGGCGGGTGTTAGCAACGTGTGTCAGCAGCCTCGTCAAAGGCATAAACATCGGGCTGGAGATGGCCATGAGAGGGTGCCCCACACCCCCACCCCAGGAGGCTGTGCTTCATCTACCACCCCTCCTTCCCAGACTGCCAGCTTGGGGAGGGGGGATGCCAAACGCCCCACATTTTGGCTGAATGGTTCCCGTTTCTTACTACCCACCCCTCACTATTCACACACCCGCACTGTAACTCCAGGGGGCATCCCTTTCCCTGGGGATTCCCTCCTAGCAAAGGAATCTCTCCCTGGGGATCCCCCAACTCTCCCTCTGCATATGCTGGGCCCTTCCTACCAAAGACTACTCATTGTCAGCGCTTCTAGGCCTCCCTCAAACAGGGGTACATTGCAGCCCACCCCAACAGCTAACACACCAAAGGAGTCAAGTCTGAGGTCAGGGAATGGGGAAGGCTTGAGATTAAAGGGAATACTAAGACCTGGGAGAAACCATGAGGTCATAGGCAGGGGGGTGTAGGGCGGGCATTGAAGTGAGCCTCGGGATTGGATCTCTAGGAGTTACAAGAGCACAAATAATAAGGCTGGTGTAGAGCAATGGGAATGAAGGGAGGGAGGGGGTGAGAAGGGCCCTGTCAAGGTCAGGCTGGCCCACAGAGAGCAGGAACATGTATCCAGGGTGTTCCTCTAGGAACTGTTTTGGGGGTACTTTCCAAAACCTAGGCTTCCCACTATGGAAGGGAAGCCTCTTTGGGCCAGTTCCAGCTAGGGACATGTCACACACACATTACACCACCTCCACCCCTTGAAAAGTCAGGCCGATCAGAGAAAAGGATAGCCTACTATCCCTGGAGGTGCCAGGGAAGACGCTCTCAGGGATAAGTGCTTTTTATAAACAGAGGTTTCCAGCCAAGCTAGTCTTTAATGCTAAGTGTGCAGCATAAAGGGCTTTCTCCCTGTCTGCCCCCTTCCCCAGTCAGCCCCTGGGGCTGCTGCAGTGAGGACATTTCACCCCATCTCGCTCCTAGTTGTGGCCCTGGAATAAGGCAATGAGAGTTCATCTCTAGCAGCAAACCCCAAGGTCCCACCAGTTCATCCTCTACATGGCAGAGAACCTAAGGATCTGGTGGCTTCTAATTGTTCCCAGAAGAATAGCCCAAGGGAGACTACCTGGTTCCCAGACATGACAAGGATTCTTCTTCCCATAAGGCTACCCTGTTCTCTCACCTCCTAGGAGCCTATTCCTAGCAGAGCTGGAGTAACTTTGGCTCAATTTCTCCAGATTGTCCTCATTTTCTTCCCTTCCTCTCTCCTCTCCCCTCAATGACAAGGTCCAGTCCCATTGCAAGGATCTCAATGTCTCATCTAAGTACCCCTGCGTCCATCCATAGCTCAGTCAAGGCCCAGTGGAAAAGCAAAACAGAGATGGGAATACCCAGTACCAGCTATCCACTGCACAGTCCAAAAAGGTGATCCCCAGAACCTGGAGAAGGCTGGGAGTTTTCATTACCCTTGTCCTACGTCCTGGGAGGGACCTCAGAGATCACCTAGCCAAATTCCCTCATTTTATATTGGAGGAAGCTAAAACTCAGACAGGGGACATAACTTTTCCAGTGTCACATAGCTAGTTTTAGGGTTGTTGTTTGTAATGATTTGAGCCCTACTCACTTCTGAAAAGGATTTGAGACAGGCACACTGCTAGTTACTGGTAGAACTGGAACTAAAACCCAGGTCTCCTGACTTCTGGCCCAGTACCTTCCTCTGCTTTTCTTGCAAAAGGGAAAGCCCTCCAAACCTGCCCCCGAATTGTTGCCCTCCACCAGAATCCCTCTTTCCTCCACCCAGAGATCACCCTGTTCCTTTATCTCTGGGCAAGGCTTCTTTTCCCCTCCCTGCCCCCATCCCTGAAGGACAGACACCCCTGCTGATACAAGCACTCAGTGTGCCCGTCCTGCCCTGTTCACAGGGTCATGAGCTAAGAATGTCATACTCTCCCAGTTGTTCTCACTGTCACAGGTTTTCACAGCAATGGTATCAGAAGCACATACGCGTCCACGCAAACATACTGATTTTGACTGAAGTCTCTTCTGTCCAGCAAGATTCAAAACCACCCCTTCATCTCTGCCTTCCCCCCCCAGCCCCCAGAGTTTGGGCTCAGAAAGCAGGATGGTGTGTATGTTCCAAAGTGTCAGCTCTCTCTCTCTCTCTCTCTCTCTCTCTCTCTCTCTCTCTCTCCCTCTCTCTCTCTCTCTCTCTCTCTCTCTCTCTCTCTCTCTCACACACACACACACACACACACACACACATCCCTCACACACCACCAGGTAGGCACCCCCCAAAGACCCAGAACCTCACACTATCCTCTCCCAAAGCTGACATGTCAACTGGAGGCCAAGCACCCTAATCCCTCCCAGGGAAGCTGTTGTGCCTGACAAACCTAGCACAGTCTGTGTGTGGCCCTTGAACCATAACACAAATGCTCTACACATTCAGGGTTACGTACATAGCTTCTGCACACCCTGGATATCTTTACTCAATACACTTGGAGCCTCACACTCACTCACATTCAACACAGGAAGGATCACTAAATACTCCAGGTCACTCTCATTTACCCACTCTCATGGTTGCTTACACCTTTTATACTCAATCACACACCTCTGTATAATTAGATCATATGTATGGTCCCTGAACACCAGGAGGCTCTCACACCTGCACACAGATATACATCCTTTACACTAAGGGTTACACACAACAGGCAGTGAATCTCTCTCTCTCTCTCTCTCTCTCTCTCTCTCACACGCACACACACACACACACACACACCAGACGGACCTAGATATACATCCTACAGGTTTAGAATCGTCCCTAAGAACCTCAATACTACAGATCTCTCCTTAATCAGACTGTGCACAGTTAAGTTCCCTCACAGCACTCTTAGGGTCAAACACACACATTCCCCAACCGGTAAAAGATACATAACCCCACCCCACCCCCACACATATGCGGCTTTGCACCAAACTTGGCACACACCCAATACCATCCTCTTGTTCTCCATCCAAAGACCCCCTCCCAGCTGGCATCGCCTTCTGCCCCCAGTTTACACATTTCCTTGCACACTCCCTAATGCACAGCTCGGGCACGCCCCCCTACATCCCCCATCCACACTCTAGCACTCCCTTGCACAATCCGGGGCCACCGCCCCCTCCCCCCGCCCAACCTCTCCTCACAGAAAGCTTCGGGGCCCCCTGAGCGCGCCCCCACCCCATCCCGCCCACCCCGCACTCACTCTGGCCCTCAAACTTGCGAATGATGGTGTCCAGGAAGGTATTCTGCGGCGCGACGTGGCCCCTCCGGACGGGCATCCTGAGCCCATGGGGCGGGCCGGGCGGGGCCGGCGCTGCGGCTCCTCGGCCCCCTGCGCCCTACCCCACCCCTAGCCGGCCCGGCCCGGCCCCGGACACCAAGCTCCGGCCCGCCCGGCCCGGCCCGGCCCGGGCTCGGGGTTCGGGCGCCCTTCGCCCAAGCCAAGGACAGGCTGGGCGAGGCCGGGTCTCCGAGCGTGTGGCGGGGGCCCAGCCTGGAGCCGCCCGGGCTCCCGAGGCCAACCCGCCCGCACGCACACCTGTCCGCTCCCGGCGCCCGCCCGCCCGCCCGCCTTGTCCGCCCCGCAGCGGGAGCCCGCCCCGCTTCCCCGCTGTATGGCCGGGCGCGGACTGCACCCCAGCTCCCGGCCGGCTCCACGGACAGCTGGCTCCCGCGCTGGAGGCGCGGATGGCTCGAGGCTGCGGCTCCTGCTGCTGCTCCGGACTTGGAGGGGTTAACGTGCTGCGCCCCCCCACACACACCCTCCACCTCCCTCCGCGATCCCCCACCCTCGCCTCTCCTCCCGCCGCACGCCCGCGGCTCCCATTGGCTGAGCCAGGCAGAGCGCTCCCCCCGCCACCTCCCATCGCCACCATCCCAGCTCCCTCCCCTCGCCATACTTAGGAACCCCGGAGACTCAGTGCGCAGGGAAAGGGGGAGGAGACCCGCGAACTGGGAGGACTAGGGGACAGGTGCGAAAGGATCGCCACAGGCTGAGGGGTCCCGGGGCTGGGCTGGGGGTGGGGCAATCGAGGGGGATGGTGAGGCGTCGGGCTTAAAGGGGATAGGGACCCGAACCGGGTCTGCACTTTCTTTGTGGTGCTGAACACATAGTAGGGACTGAGTAAATAATACTTAATGGTTTGAAGGGCCAGAGGAGAAGGTTGTGAAGGGAATCCGGAGAGAAGAAGGGGCTAGGATCGCTCGAGAACCCGAGGAGGTGAAATTGGGACCAAAAACTGTCCGAAGACATCAGTGTCTTGGAGAAGGCAAAAAGCCAAGGAGTAATGGAACAGGAGCAGGGTTTGAGGGTTGGGGTCTCAAGAGGAGAAGGACTGGAGGAGTAGATGCCCTGCCCTTCGCCTCCATCCCAGCAGCGGCCCTCTCAACCCCAAAAGGCACAGAACTGAGGACACCCTGAGGCTGCCGGTCATCAAAGGCCTACAAGACGCAGAGCAGGGATGGGGGGAGGGACGGAGTCCAACTGACCGAGGTTGCAGCCTAGGGAAATAGATAAGGGGAGAGTGGAGCTGGTTTAAAGAATGGTGTTCCATTTGGGGAACACGTCTGCGTACCCCTAACTCCTTCCTGGAAGTAGCGTATGGCTGAACCTCACCTCTGTACCTTCACCAACGCCCCCTGCCTCAGGGCCCCAGTAGTGGCCCAGCCCAGAGGGAGAACCCCAGTCTCCCTCTCTTCTTAAGCCCCTCCCCCTAAGCCAGCCAGCTGGTTCCCTCCAGCTGCAGCTCCCTTATTTAGGCAAGGAGGCAGGGAGGATGCTGAAGGGCAGAATGTCTGCATGCCTAGCCTGTGGTCTGAGTGGGGGGCTGTCAAAGTGGGAAGGCATGCTGGCCACTACACCGGCTAGAGCAGGGGGCCCTGATGGAAAGCCAGAGCATGGTAAGCCTGGAGTGTTGACAGCTGAGCAGAGCTCTGGGGGAGGGGAGGAGGAGCCAGCAGCTGAGGACATCCAGGCCCCCTCCCCTAGAGCAGAGATCCGGAACCTGTCTGGGATGGATGGGGCCATGTGGGGGGCCCTGAGGGCTTGCAGCTGCCACTGTCCTTGGAAAGAGAGAGGGCCAAAGGACAAAGGGAGCCCCAGATCCCAAAATTCCCCTCTAGTCACCAGGCAGGACTGCATTGAGAAGAAAGGGGGAGGAGAAAGAAAGGAGGCATGAAGGAGGAAAGCCTAGAAAGAAGTAATTATGAGTCCCCTTTTCCAGGCTATCTCCCTACCAAATCACCCTTTGGGGCTGGATGGGTAGTAGTTTAGGGAGACTGAAATGGAATGAAGAGGGAGGAGGAAGATCTAGCCAGCTAGTGGTTTTTTAAAAAAAGATCCAAATTGTTCTCTTCACTGCACTGAAAGCCAGAATCAATGCAAATGTAGCGGGCCTGCACCCCACACGCACAAACCCTCCCACTTCAGATTGCTTTTTGCCCTTTTATGACTTCCTGTTCCTTCCAAGGCTACTTTTGATGACCATTTAAACCTCAGTTCACCCGTGTGAAGGGAACAGAGGTGGAGGAGAGTTCATAGTGTGATCTGTCATAGTCCCCACATCCCATTAGGGCCAGCCTGAATCCTCAGGCCAAACTCAGCGTGGGCAGGGAAAGGATAGACGGCTGAGTCCGGATTATTCAGTTGATTGAAATCCCTCTCTGTCCAAGCCTGTGGAGGGACTGAGAGAGAAACCACTCCCCCTTGCACTTGAGGGTAGTAATGGGAAGAGAAGAATGCTGCCTCAAGGAGGAGGGAAAGGTTTCTGAGCCTTGACTAGGTTCTTAAGGGACCTGAGGAGAGAGAGAAGTAGGCACTAAGGACAAGGTAGAAACTAATTTAGAATGAGACTTCCTGTCCCCTGGCAATGTTGCAAGCAGGAGACCCCCATCTCTTTTCCCAAAAGAGTGAGGCAGAGAAACCCCACTCTAATCCTGATCCCTTAGAAATACACTGGACAAAGGAAACTGGAGAGTTGCAGGGAAATTCTGCCCCCTGCCCCCAAACCAGGTTAGAAGAAGACCCCTTGACTTAGAATCCAAGGAGATGGGGTGGGGGGCGGGGAGAGTAGAGACAAAGACAGACAGAAACAGAGGCAGAGAAAGAACTTCCGCCAATTTCATACACTTTTGCTTGGAAGAGCCTGAGGGCCTCTCTAGTTGGCCTCCCCCACAGACATGGCCTAAGGCCATAGGATGATACCAGCTCTTCCCAAGAGACTCCTTCACCGGGACACAATCTAACTGACACCAGAAGACGAAAGGAAACAGATGGTTTTTTACTGAGACACCTTTCCCCTCCCATTCCTCTGCCAACTTCCTCCCTTCTTCCCTGGTCCTAGGTTGTTGCTGTTTATTTGTTTTTCAATCATGTCTGACTCTTCATGACCCCATTTTCTTGGCAGAGATACTGGAGTGGTTTGCCATTTCCTTCTCCAGCTCATTTTACAGATGAGGAAACTGAGGCAAACAGGGTTAAGTGATTTACCCGGCGTCACAGCTAGTAAGCATGTGAGGCATTTGAACTCAAGGAGATGAGTCTTCCTGACTCCAGGGCCAGCACTCTATCCACTGCGCCACCTAGTTTTCCAAGTATAAAAAGGAAAAGATATAGACCAAATCTTAATTCTAAAAACTGGAAAGGAGAAAAGAGAATAGAGATATCTGAGCCTCAACATACATATTCTCCCTTCCCTAGTCCTAAGAGCCTATAATGGAAGAAAGTTATAAGGAAGGAGATGTTTTTCCCCCATCTGCCTCCAAGAAGAGACAGACAGGTATTAAATCCTTATACCACAGAGTGACTGTAACAAGAACTACCTCTCAGCCACCAAAAATAAAAAATCTAAAGAGACTAAGAACAAAGCCATCCCTGACACTGCCCTCACCTCAATCTTGACTATCCTGCAGGAGTTTTGGGGAGAGAAGGGGGAAAAATACTGAGAAGCCTTTCCCTTTCCCTGTTCTTGGACCCCAAGGGAGAGAAGAGGCAGTCATACTGAAGGCCCCCTGAAGAGAATGAAAACAAGTTACAGTCAAGGAGAATCCCTAGAGATAGTTACAGTCAGAGGGGAAGAGCAAACACATAGTCAGGTGGGACTAGGAGAAACAGCTTGCAGGAAAACTGATACTCAAAAACCATAAGGGAGGAAGAGAGATAGCAAAATCTCTATCCCAAATACCTTAAAGTCTGAGAAGGGGATGAGATTGTGTCTGAGGGATGATTCTCTGTACAACTAGATCTTGAGAAGAGAAAAATTAAGAATGAAGTAGGAAGGAGACAGAAACTGCCTATAGCATCTCCTTAACAGCTTGAGTTCTCTAGATACCAACCCTCATTCACATGGAGGCCACGGCCTCACTTTGCTTAATGCCTTCTTCAGTTTAAGTGCATGCATGCTACTGCTTCCTTCTATCATCTTCATTCCAGAATCAAACCCTGAGCCCAATCCCTGCAGGCTCACCTCTGTCGTTGCTACGTAGAACTCCCTAACTTGGTCATAGGACCATAGGCTGAGGAGTCATCCTTCATCTAGTCTAAACCCCTCATTTTACAGACCCAGAAACTGAGGCCTAGAGAGGTTAAGTGAGTTCCCTCACTTCATACAGATAGCCTTAGACACAAAAGCCCCAGCTTCCCAATTCATCAATCTCATTTCCCATGGCCTGTGCCCTCATGCCACCTCAACCACAAAGAGGAATGGACATTGATTGCTCTGTCTCTACTTACATCACAAACCACCTGGTTCATAGCATCTTTCCTGAACTATTACAATAGCTGCCTAATTCATCTCCCTGACTCTGATCCGTCCCATCTCCAATCCATCTCCTACATAGAGATGCCAAACTGATATTCCTAAAACAGATTTGACTATGTTAATCACTTGTTCAAAAATGTCCTTCCATAAAAAAGTTTATACAAGTTTTTGCTTTTCCCATGACCAAATGCCCTGGATAGTGGTCAGGAAAAAGAGCATCCCAGTTCTGTTTCATCTATTTTGTCTTGTTTTTAACCTATCCTGTCCTAGTACAGTGATATAGAAAGAACAGTGGAATTGGAGGCAGAAGGCCTGAATTCCAAATTCCAGTGTAGTATAACCTTGGGCAAGGTTTTTCATCTCTTTGAGCTCAATTTCTTCATTTGGATGGTGGGGATCATAACACCTTTTCACAGGTTATAAGGAGAATACAATGCCGTGTAAATAAGAGTTGCTATTATTCTGCCTAGCCTAGTTTTTTTATACTAAGGGTGAGGGTGTTCTCAGATCTTTGGAGACAAGTGAAAAGGACTTCATAATGAGAACAATCAGTAAGTACTTACTGAATCCCTGCTGTGGCCTTAACCCTATATTTCTTTTTTTTCTTTTTTTTGGGGGGGAGAGGGGAAAGCAGGACAATTGGGGTTAAGTGACTTGCCTAAGGTCTGTCAAGTGTCTGAGGCTGGATTTGAACTCAGGTCCTCCTGACTCCAGGGTTGGTGCTCTACTCACTATCCCTTAACCTTATATTTAGCACTGTAAGGGATACCAGAAAAAAGGGGAGGGGGGAATCCAGTCTCTGACATTCAGAAGCTCACAGTCTGAACTGAGGGGAAAAAAATAACACTGAATATATGTATGTATATATATATATATATATATATATATATATATATATATATATGGAGGTTACAAAATAATTAAGTGGTAAACTATGCAGTAACATTAATTGTAAATTCAGTGAGAATTCAAAGAATGGAAAGAGAGAATATCTCATTAAGACTAGAGAAGTTGAAGAAGTCTTTATGGAAGAAATGGACCATTAAGGATAAGTGGGATTTACCAAGAGGGGGAGGGAAGTCACTGGTGATGTAGAAGCAGTTTGAACTAAGGCTGGGAGGCAGTAATAATCTCCTCCCCCACCCAGAACAAGGTCCCAGTTAGCAAAGCCAGAGTTAAACCGAAGCTCGGGAAGAAGTTGTGAGACCTACTGTAGACTTTCATTCCCTGAGACATTGAACCACCTCTCCATCTGGTTTAGTGACTGGAGTTGGCCTCTCTGGGGGCTTCAATAGGACGGATATGTATGAGGGTCCAAAGCTATAAGGAATTAAGCCAGGAAAATGAGCTGGTCACAAAGGAAGTGGGGTGGGGCGGGGTCAGGAAGGGCAGGAAGGTGTGCCAAGGCTGAAGGTTCCCAGATTTGCTCCAGTTGGCTGCCTCTGTCCAAGGTTCTGAACGCCCTGTTCATGCCCAGTTGGGTGAGAAGCAAAGGGAAGGAATCCCAGGCCAGAAGGACCAGAGCCTTCAGTAGGGTAGAGTAAACTGGGGAGACCACCCCAGGCCCAACTTTGGAGGGAAATTCTGCTTTCTGGAACTGGGCAAATGATTCAGCGAGGTTGTGGCAAAGAGAAAAGGAGATAGTTCTACTAGCAGGTGCTAAAAAAAAAAATGAACTGAAGTTATATACATACATATGTGTGGGCATATTCATATATACTCATATATAAGCCTACATAGACACATATATATGTGTATATATACAAATATCATTTCAGTTTATATATAGCGTGTGTGTATGCTACTGTGTGTATATCTGTATATAGATTATCTATACATATAGATATGTCACTTTCATCATCATTGTCACAACGGCAAACCAGGGTTTCCTTAGGCTTCCTCTCTTCTCCTTCAAAGCTACCTCTGAAGTTCATTTTACCCAATTTTACCCATGCTTCCCATTAAAATCCTTCCCTAATATCTGGTCATAATGTAGAGGTGACACTGAATTCTCAAAAGTGATTTCGTTTAAGCATACATTCTAACATGTCCAAAGAAGCTTTGAGTATGCTTCTAAAAATGGACCTTGCATCTATTCTGAGGGGCTCTTTACCATAAACTAATTTTCTTTTTCTTTTCTTTCTTTTTTTGGTGATTAGCTCATGAAAAGTGTCAACTATACTGTAGAGGGGACTGCAGTTTCTGTTTGTGGAGGTTTTTGTTACCTACATTGATGAAACCATGAATCCTTGAAGTATTGGAACAGGTCATCAGTACAGATATTTGAGGGGAGGAAGAATAAACACAGAGCATGATTTTGATCAGGCTCCTAAACCCTGTGCAGTTGCACACATCTCTCCTTCCAAAAACATTGTCATTTCTGACTCTCAGGCAATGTTCTTTTGACTACACCAAATCAGGGAGCCAAGGTCTAAGCATACAGGAACCTGAACAAGATGGGAAGAGGGCTAGAGTTCAGCAGAAACAGAAACATAAGGCCCAAGGGCACAAGGAGGCTGAAGGATAGATGCTGGGGGTGAAAGCCAGCTGTTAGCCCCCTAGGATTATGGTTTGCTCCAGCCACTGTTCCTGCTTGAAGCCTGAGACAGAACTTAAAGCTGAAACTTTAGCTACAGCTTACAACGACAGGGACAAAAGCACAAAGCGACCATCTGCCTCATGACAGTGAAGCCCTGGGTTCTCCATTGCTAATGGTCAGGGAAAAGTGCTCCCAAGTCTACTGCTGCCACCTCCATGAATTCATTAAGTAACCAACAGATAGATGAAGCAAAGTCCCATGAATGGTATTGTAGGAGTCACAAAGAAGTATGGAGCACAGTTTCCTTAAGGAGCTTACAATTACATACATTCAAGACAAATTAAATTCTAATGTCAAATTTACATAGCTCTTCAAAGTTTAAAAAGCCCTTTCTTCTCAATGACCTTGTGAGGGAGGATTTGGAAATATTATTAAATCCGTTTTACAGGTGAGGAAACTGAGGCTCAAAACCATCATTGGATCCTAGATTTAGAGCTGGAAGAGTACTCAGAGGCTATCTTAGCCCACCCCACCCCCCTCATTTTACAGATGAGGAATCTGAAGTGCACAAACCTACTAAGCGACATGTCGAACTGGTATTCAAAACTATGACAAAGTCCTAGAATTTCATGGTTGGGAAGAACCTCAAAGTCATTTAGTACAGCTTGAAGTTGAACATGAAATCCTTTCTATAGTGCCCTCTAACTTCAAACTGAGTGTTCTTTTGACCCCTGCTGCCTCCTCTATCAACCACATAAAAGCTGTCACAAGTGTCAAATTGAAGTGTCAAATGAGCAGAAGACCCGAATGCAATGAATTCAAAGGAAGTAGAAAAGAGATGAGTGCTCTGAGATCATAAAATCATAGATTTGGAGCTGAAAGAGACCTTAGAAGCCACCTGGCCCAACCCAATTGACAGATGAAGAAATTAAGGTACAAAGAGGTTTAGTGACCTTCCCAGGGCCACACAGGAAGTCACCCTAAGTCTTCCTAACTCCAAGTTCTAGCTCTCTCTGTTCACTATTCCAAGACACCTTAGGCTTCGGAGAGGAGGAGGAAGGACTTGAGCAGAGCCCTGAAGGATGATTAGGATTTGGCTAAACTAAGAGAGGTAGGGGAGTATTCAACGGCTTCTTCTCAGGAGTGAAGCCCAGCAATGAGCCTTCTTATGTGGGAGCTGGTGGAAATGTATAGATTGGTAATAATACAATTAATATATTAATTACAAAAAGACAATAATAACTAACATTTATTTGACTCAGGTGTTCAGTGCACTCTCTATGTATCACCTACCTTATGAGGTAGGTGTTCTTATTATTCCTATTTTGAACATGAAAAATTGAGGCAAACGAAGGTTTAAGTGACTTGTCTAGGGTTACACGGCCAGTAAGCGTCTAAGGTATGGTGTGAAGTCTATTCTTCCTTATTCTAAGGCTAGCATTTTATCCAGTGCGCCACAAAGGGACCTCAATACCCACAGTACATATGTTCTGGATCCTGAAGCCTATCACATATGCTCTATTCTCTACCCCTCCCCCAACCCAAACACCAGTCTGTAGGGATAGGGAAATGAAATAAGTTCAGCTGGTACAATTCAGACAGCACCTGAAGGATCTGACCACAATTCTCATCATCACTGATTTCCCCAGTTCTATAATATGTTGTGTATGGAGTCTGCCTGAGGAGGACACAGACCTCCATGAGCAACACTACCCATCAAAATGATGAGCCAAAGGGAGGAGACCCAGGCCCCCTCCCCACCAGCACTGCCTCCCAGGCTTAACCTAATCTCTCTCCTGCATACACAACCTTTCCCCTTCCCAAATTCTCTTTCTGTCACAACAAAGCACAGCCTGTTTTCCACACACTACTGAGCCATCATTCACCAGTTCCCTTCTTAGCCTCCTTCAACCTTAAATGCCTTGGAGGAAAGCATAGGGCTTTAGCTGCTCCTTGGATGACAGGACCTGTCCAAAAGAAGCCTTCCCTGCCCTGCACAAATACACTGGCCACACTGCCTTCTGCCTCTGAGCACAACAACACCATGATGCCCATAAAAACAGTGCCCTGGATTTACAATCCAAGAAGTAGAGTCTGAATCCTGCGTTAGCTGCTTATTATCCGAGTGGCTTTGAACAAGCCACTTAACCTCCTTGGGCCACAGGATCCTGGTCTGTATAATAACTGTGTTAAAAGAAATGATCTCTAAGATCTCTTCCAACTCTACAGAATAGGACTTTTGCAGACTAAGTTCCTGCAGGGACTGGTGTTGGCCCAGAGTAGTGAAGGGTTAAGATCCAAGCAGAAGTGCAACAGGGCAACTGAGAAAGCCTAGTGTTAATACCACACATTTACAGAGCCCCTGCTGTGTTTGTGACACTGTGTTAAGTGCTGGGAACACAGGAATATAGACATGGTTCCTACCCTCAAGGAGCTTATAGTGCAGGTGAAGAAATACATTTTGAAAAGGTAAAAATACAATACAAGCATTGGGAGGTACCTCAGAGGCTACAGCCCCCGTTCTCATGTCTTCTTGCCCAGAAATTGGGAAGGTTCTGTATCACAATACCCTAACCGCCCCCCCCCCACCTTCCTCCAATGGAAGCCCCTAGGAGGTGGGGGAGGGGGCTGTTCCCTGGCTAATTACCCAGTGATGGTTGCTAAGGAGCTTCCCTGGCCAGCCGCACTTGATGCACAGCAAAAGCCCCATGCTCCCGGGAGGCCCTGGCACCAAGGCAACCACACCAGGAAACTGGGCCAACCTGAGGGAGGGATTTGGAAAAGGGTGGGGAGTGGGAAGGGCCAAGATGAGGGTGGGGGCAGGTAAAGCAGGAAAAGGCTCTCTCTGACCTCAGAGTCCAAAACCAACTCACCATCTGTGATACCTGGGAATACAAATGCTTGCAGCAAAATACTCAGGTGGAGATCATAGCATTCACAGTTGGAACAGACCTTAGAGATCATCTCTTCTTGACCTCTCTATCTTATAGATGAGGAAACTCAAGCCCAGAAAGGGGAAGGCAGTCACGCAGGTAGTCAGTAACTGGAATTCAAACCCAGGTCCTAAGATTCCATATTCAATGTTATTCCCACGATGCTGCACAGCTGATCTATCATTAGAGGACTACTCGACAGGATGCCTAGAGAATGATTTGGCCTGTCACATGGAAACTTTCATACCATACAGCCTGATCTTAGGAAATGCCCATCCTTCTTTCTAGGACCCAGGGTTTATACAACATTGTGAAAGTGTTGCAACATCCCCATATCCAGCATAAGGGCTCTGCATTCAACCTAGCCCTACAGGCACAGAAACCCCAGGAGCAAAAGGATTAGTGAAAACCAGGAACTCTCCTTCCCTCCCCTCCGTCCCCCTCCCCTTCACCACCAGCACACACAACCCTATGGGGATCTGTTTCATCCTGATAGGGCTCTGGAGGGGAAAAGCCAAAACTCAAATCAGCCTAAATCTCAGAGGAAAGTGGGACCTGAGTCTGTCTGCTCACATCTAGACAAACCATTCGGGGCTCCCAAAAGCTCTGGAGTATCATCCATTTGACCCAAGGGGCGGAGCCTAGAGCCCTCAAAGATTAATGACCTCAAATAACATTCATACAAGATTCGGGTGGTCCCTAGAATATGACAAACCGAAGTAATCACCCGGTCCTGAACTTGCATACCATATAGCCTAGTGGGGAAAGGAGGACACAGCTTGCAAGCGGAAGAAGCAGTTCCACAGAGTAAAATACAATTTGGCTTCAGAATATAAGATCCACCCCCTTCCCTCCTAAACCCCCTGGGACACGACAGTTCATCCCTGCTAAGCACTGTGTCACAGTAAAGTGTTAGACTCAGTCAGCAAGACCTGTGATCAAATTCCACCTCGGGTACTTCCTGGCTCTGTGACCCGGCTGAAGCACCTAATGTCCTTCAGCTTCCTCGCCTACCCTTTCTGGCTCTAAACCTGTGATCTGCAATCCGAAAGTTTATCGTGAGCAGATATCACCTATTAGGGAACTGCTAGGTGACAGGGCCCCCCATGTGGGCCAAGAGGTTTGGTCTCTAACAAAAGAGTCGTGTCTAGGGTCCCCGGAAGGCATTTGGCTGCTCCCCTGAGGCTTTTGCTAGGATTCCTATTAAGTCAGTCTCCAGTTTTTTGGTAAAACTCTCTAGCCTTTTGCCGCCCCCTTGTGGATTTACTAAATAGGGCCTGAGCTAAGTCTGTGCTTCCCCCGTGGCATCCCAGCAGTCAAGCCCCTTTCTAGTTAACAAGGCCCATAATCTGCCTCCTTCCCTGGAGCACCTTTTCCACACATTGCCTCAAACTCCTCTCTCCAAAACCCACCTTTCCCCCTGCTCTGCTTTTTGGGAGCTCAACAAACCCACTCCACCCTCTTAATCAAGGGAACTGCTCAGAGGAAGGCCTGCCCCTCCTCCTCCCATTCTTCCTCCCCCTCCTCCTCTCCCTCCTCTTTCCCCTCCTCCTCCTAACCCACCCCACTACTCCCTATTTCCCTTCCCTCCTTTCCCCTCAGTTAGCCACCCCGCCCACCCTTGCCACCACAGCAGGAAGGAAACCGCTCATAGACAGGAGGGTGGGGCACTTCCAGCTCACACTGAACAGCCCCTGGCTAGGGCTGTAAGGATCTAGAGCCTTCCTCTTCATCTCCATCCCCACCCCCCCAGGGGGGACCCAAGACCCAGGGCACCTTTCAGAGGCCAGTCATCCCTTGGCTTCTTCCCCTCCCCATCCCTTCCATACACTGGTTTCGGGAACCAAGAAGGAAAAACCGTAAAAGGCAGGAAGAGGGTGGGCAGGGCAGGGTCCAGACAAGGAATGGGAAATAAGAGTCACAGGATTCCAAACTTAAAGGGAAATATGTATATATATACACACATCTATGTCTCATACGTAGATTATCTATACATATATCTATATACTTAATACCTCCATTTTTCAGTTGAGGACACTAAGAACCAGAGAAGTAAAGGGATTTGTCAGTATCACAAAGGGAACAAACGGCAGGGTCTGGATTCAAACACAGCAACTCTGATTCCAAATCTAGTGATCTATTTTACAACCCTCCCTCCGAATCTTTGATTCAATGACATTGACCTGCACGCTATTTCTCTGACAAAGCACCCCACCTCTTGACTCTGGGCATTTTCACTGACTTCCTCAGCCTCCCTGAAGTCCCAGCTAAAACCTCATCTTCTATAAGCCTTTTCCAGTCCCTCTTAATTCTAGTACTTTTCTTCTGTTGATTATTTCTATTTATCATGTGTTTATATATATGTATATAATGTATATATATTATATATATATATGGAGAGAGACAGACATAGATAGAGACAGAGACAGAGAGAGAGCTTGTCTGCACATAGTTATTTGCATGTTTTCTCCCTCATTGGATCATGAGCTCCTCCTCTAGGATAGGGATGTTGCCTATCTTTGTATCCCTAGAATTTAGCACAGTGCCTGACATATAATCGGTGCTTACAGACCCACACTATCTTCTTTTATTCAGTGAGATCACTGCTTTTGGAAGAATTGAAGGACTCAGAATTACCAGGCTGTAAAGGCCCTTAAGCAATTGAGGAATCCAAATCTTCAGTTTAGAGATCAGGAAGCTAAGGCCCCAGAAGGGTCTAGGTTTTGCAGAGCTAGGTTTTGAACTCAGGTCACCAAAATCCACAGTGCTTTTTCCACTAAGCCATTTTTCCTGTAAGAATCCTAGTTACTCTTTCATCCCACGTAGGCCTAAATAAACTGTGGTGGAAGATAAGGGATGAATGACCTCAGAGAAATGAGAATAGGCCAACCTCCTAGTGGTATTTGGGAGACTTAGCCAAGTCTGACTCCCAATAGCTGTAATTGCCTAGTTATTGCTAAATTCTTTGGAGTCTTGGGAGTTTTTTGGTCTCTGAAGCTTCTTTTTAAAATTCGAATACCTCCAAGAGAAGTCACACCTTAAACCATTATCAGCTAACACTTTAATTACCATTTAACACCTTAGCTGGGATTAGTTGGCAGCCCAGTGAGTACAAGAATTGAATGCAAGATAAAGTGCGGGGTCAGAGACCCTGGGGTAGAGTAGGGTAGAGTACGCTAGGGGAAAGGAAAGGATCCCTAATCTGGAATAGGGGAGGGGGTAGGAAAGGACAGAGAGAGTCTTAGAAGACTTCTTAATTTCCTTCAGACCACCTGCCTCAATCTGGGACTATAAGAAAACTGGGAAGTCTTCCTAACCTGATTCCTGAGACAAAGAAAAGTTACTCAATTGCGATAGGTTTCGTCTCTCTGGTTTTTCTTCCTGGCTTTTTTCTCTGTTTCAACTCCTTGGTATACTCTGTTCCTAAAGCATTCCCAAAATTATCAGTGTCCCTAAAAATCAAATGGAAATCCTAAACCTAAGCTGCCCAACCCAATGGTACTATTGCTCACCGAACCCCCTTCCTGGACCTTCTTTTCCAGACCCAGAATTCACTCAGTCTCCTGACCTTTTAGATCCAACTCCCTGACTGGTCTCTTTTCTTCTCTGCCAAATCCACCCCCTTTCAACCTTGGCCTAAAAGAAAATCCATTATTCTCCAAGAATCCTTTCCCAATAGTCCAGGACTATTCAATATTCCAAGGTCATCCCCACAGTTCAGGCCTACAGTCAACTAGCATCCATTGAGTGACTGCTATATTCAAGACATTTTGTATTTGAAGGATATAAAGAGGTATAATATTTATACAGTCCTTCCAGGAATTTATCATCTAGTTAGGGCACCAGATATATGAAAATGAAATAAAAATACAGGATTACAATAAAATGACAAGTAATAAACATAAGGGAGCTTATGACAAGAAGCATAAGAGATAAACCTGAAAAAGAAAGTTGGGCTTTTTTGTTTATTGATTGAGAAAAGAGAAGAGAAAGTTGGAATCAGATTATGAAAGGCCTTGAATGCCAGACCAAAGAGTTCAAACTTGATCTTATAGGCATAAGGAGGTATTAAAGCTTTTTTAGCAAGGTGATAACATCATCAGACCCATGAATTGAAAAGATTTCAAAAATAAATAGATTTCATAGAAATAAAAAGATTAATGGGACAGCAATGAACGAGAGAGACTGACACTATCTTAGCAGTTCGGTTATGAACATACATTGGTATGTTCTTAAAACATTGATGTGTGTGTGTATAACATTATCATATGTGTATATAGTTAAACCTTGATTAACTGGAATGCTTGGGGAATAAGGTATTCTTAGAAATTTAATATTGCGGGTGTGATAGAAGGGTTCATCTCTCTGTGCTTTTAGAGGGTATACAGGAAGAGTACCTGGAAAAAACAACAGTGGAGGGAAAAAACTGCCTGAATGTTACATGAGTATACTGACCAAGTTCTGTCCTGAAAAAGAGATGAGAAAATGTACCTCCCTACCTTCTTTTCAGAAGTGGAAAACAATGGATGGGGAACATCACATCCTCTATTGATGGGTTGATTAAGTTTCTCTTTCTCTGTCTCTCCCTCTCTCTCTCCCTCTCTCTCTTTGTTACAATGAATGACTCTCTGGCAGAGGGAGAGGGATATATAAAAAATTTAGAAAAAGGAAGTATGAAACTGATTAGTTTTCCTTTGCACTTCTAATTACTATACCATGTATTATTTCCAAATTTATATATTCCCTTTCCCCTTGTAAGTAAACCCTGGAAAACCCACTCTCACTTGGGGTCTGTAGCATGCAATAAACAGAATTAAGGAGAGAAAGGGGAAGTTGATGCCATACTCAGATATCTTATGGCAGCATCAAGAGAGGAGAGAGGTAATTAGAGATCCTCTTGGGGACGAGCAAGACTATTTCTTTGCAAGGGAAAAGGGAATATCAATTCAAAACCAATACACCTGGGTAAGTTAATTAGAATCGAGGCAACACGAGATAATGGAAAAAGTCCTGACTCTGCCACTTGTTAACTGCATGTGTGTGTGTGTGTGTCTGTGTGTGTGTGTCTCTGTGTGTGTGTGTGTCTGTGTGAGAGAGAGACCTTGGGCAAATCTAGACCTCAGTTTTCTCGTATTTAAAATGGAGGTTGGACTAGGTAACCTCTGATGTCTCAGCTTTAATGTCCAATAAGCCTATAAGTGCCCATAAAAAAAAAATCTATCCTGCTTAGATTGAATGGCACTTGACAAAGTAGGAGTTCATGCCAAGACACTTGGTCCCATGAGCCCTAAAACAGAGATAACATCTTTCCATCACAGAGTAGCCCTTATCAAACTGTGCCCTGCAGAAAGGAGCACCCTTTCCCCAATTTCACTCATCAGTTCTATGATCACAGGCTCACTTTAAAGGAATCAGGAAGCCTACTCAGTATAAGGTGTGGACTACTTGGACACCCAATTTACACATTCCTACTTCAATTAGCTAATTACATATTTCTTCTTCCTCCCTCCAAAGTTGAGGGGTGAGTGAATGGGAATCCAGAAAGAGCAATTCCCCTACCACTGAAGTGCTTCACATCACCTAGAAATAAAAACAATCTGACACCTAGTTTTTTCCCCAAAGTCAGTTCACAAATAGTAATCCTTTTTGCTGTACTACCTAAGCAGAGTCCTGTGGCTGTGGTGCAATGACTCATTGATGGCCAGAACTCCTATACCATCATGGTTCAGAATGTCAACATTCATAGAAGGGGATTGTAGCGGAAGATGAGGAAGGTGTGGGCATGAATGTGTACTGAACACTGAACAAGTCTCTGTTGTGTTTTGTTCTTTAAACAAAATATACAACCCATACAAGCTCCTTTTCTTGGCAATGGCTTATCTCTCTTAAAGGCAGAATGTCACAAAACATCCTGGTTAAAACTTGGCCCCAGCGCAGAGTTGAGAAAATACACCTCCCTCACTTCATTGCAGAGGTGGGGTACTAAGGGTTTGGAATATTGAATATACTGCCAAGCACAGTTTGTTTCTTCATAGATGACTTTTCTTCTATAAAATGGTGGAATGGGGGGAGAGAGATGGGGGGATGGAAAAGGGAATGGATATCCTTTGCATCTCTGGGTCTATGATCCTATGCCTCGTCTGGTTTTGCCAAACTGCTTTTCTTCTTCTTTTTTTTATTCTTTATCGTAAGAGATGGCTTTGGATGGGGAGAGGAGGGAAAGATATATTCAGAAATGAAGGTGACATCCCAATCAAAATTGTGTAAACATACTAGTAAACCAAGAGTTCCAACTTATTGAGGCCTGACTAGTGAGGAGGTTCTCTATATATGTTATTAATGTTGCATATATGCCCTGAGTCCCTCCTGAGGACAGGAGCTTTTTAAGGGAACAGATCACAGGCAATCTGGTCCCACTTAGAAGTCAGTGTAGGCTTAATTGATTTGCTGTAGATGAACTGAAAATGATCTCTGACTCTTGAAAAGGTGAGATATGAACTCTTGAGCCTTTAATTTACTCCACTCACTTTTATTGTACTCCTACACGATCTCCTCACCTGCTTAGTCTGGCCTGCGGTAGACCCCATCCCTATCATTTCCAATCCCTAATTCGAGGATTCTTCCTTTCCTTTCATGGAGATAGCATGTTGTAGTAGAACTTCCAGTCAGAAGTCTTGGCTCTGCCCTTCGCTAGCTTGCGATCTTAGGTAAGTCACAAGACCTCCTGGAATCTCATTTTCTCACCTATAAAATGAGAATGATTATGACAACAAACATATGGAGCATTTTAAAGTTTTCAAAACCCTTTCCTTAAGTTATCTCATTTGATCCACAAAGTAATCTTGGTGGGGTGGTTATTATGCCCATAAAGGTTAAATGACTTACCCAGGGTCGCACAACTAGTAAGTATTTGAGACAGAATTCAAGATCTGATCTTCCTGACTCCGAGGACAACATTCTATCTACCATGCCCCCTGGCTCCATATTTAATAAGTATGACATGAATCCAGAGTCCTCTAAACCTTAGGGCACTATATTACTCCGAATTGATATTTTCCAGACACAGTTCCCTCCACCCTCTTAACATCAAATCCGACTGTCCAACATAGTACTGTTCCTTCTGGTTTTAACACTCCTAGATTAGCCCTCTCCTTCAAGTTGTCTAACCACAATTCCAAAGGAACAATGAGGAAGCATTCTACTCCCCTCCTGACTGAGAGGTGATAGACTCAAGGTACAGAATAAGAAATACATTTTCAGTCATGGCCAATGTGAACATTTGTACTGTTTAATTCTGCATATTTGTTTTGGGGAGGGGTGTTTTTCTTTCTTTTTTCCCATGGGGGTTGGAGGAAGGGTAGGGAATAGAGATACCAAAAAAAAGAGAAGTAAGAAAAAAGATCACTCAAACTTTTCTAAATGTACAGAAGAGAATAGAAGTCCAGAAGGAAACACAA
The DNA here is from genome assembly GCF_011100635.1 of Trichosurus vulpecula. Taxonomy (NCBI): domain Eukaryota; kingdom Metazoa; phylum Chordata; class Mammalia; order Diprotodontia; family Phalangeridae; genus Trichosurus; species Trichosurus vulpecula. The sequence goes on along the minus strand of NC_050577.1, from coordinate 94,256,375 downwards.
ACAAGCAGAACCACTTTAAAGGCTACAAGTTTGAACTGTTCCAGTTCTCCTGGAAAGCATTTTGAAACTGTTGCCCAAAGATTATTCAACTGTGTAGTCCCTTTGACCCAGCAACAACCCTGCTAGGCCTATACTCCCAAGAGATCAAAGAAAGAAGAAAGGGGTCCATATGTACAAAAACATTTGTAGGATGCTAGCCATCTCATGACAGGGAGGCGAAGGACTCAGGGTACAGAAGGACACACATTTTTGGACATGGACAAATGGAAATTTGTTTTGCTTGACAATGCATATTTGTCATAAGGGCTGCATTTTTTCCCTTCAAGGAGTGAGGAAAAGAGAGGTGAAAGGGAGAGAAAATAGATTTTTGTCAATTGAACAAAATACATTTAAATTTTAAAAAGAGTTATCTGTCTAATTCATTATATTCTTAAAAGGAAAAGCAAACTACATGTAATATGAAATATATAGTTTCATTTACAACTCTCTGTTTTACTTTGTATATGGGAATGCCCATCTTATCTGGTGTTTGTTATGTTCAGAATAAAAATAAATAAAAATTTTGGAAGTTGATGTCCCCTTAAGTTCACCTACCTATCATTTACCTTATCACTCTTCCTACTCTTTGACCACTGATTTTCAACGGTGGATCCAATAAAAATTTTTCAGTCCCTGCCTATCTGCTTCTGTCTTTCCCTCTCTCAGACTAAAATCTCTTTTTCCATATCCTTTTTATCTCTCTTTCTCTCTCTCTTTCTCTCTCTTTCTCTGTCTCTCTCTGATTCTCTCTGTCTTTGTGTCTCTGTGCCTCTGTCTCTCTATGCCTCTGTCTTTCTCTCTGTCTCTGTCTCTGTCTCTCTCTGTGTGTCTTTCTGTCTCTGTCTCTCTGTCTGTGTCTCTTGTCTCTCCCATCTCTCTGTCTCTGTCTCTCTCTCTCTCTCCCCCTCTCCCTCTCCCTCTCCCTTTCCCCTCTATCTCTGAAGCCAGATGCTCAAAGAACAAATTAGATTCTGCCCACTGAAGCTCACTTGCTCAAATCTTTTCTCCAATCCCAAGGACTAAAATGACCCCAGAACTACAAGTCCCTGCATTCTGTGTTACCTGAGGAGCATCAAGATAGCTCTTATGGGCCACTGTGTATTCTGGGAATTGTAGTCTATCCATATCATCCTGTTTCCACCACTCTTAAAGGGATTTCAGGTCTTCCCCAATGGGCAGTTTCCAACTCACCCTACTGTTGCCTCTATCTGCTGACCTTCTGCTCCCTTGAGACCATGTGCGTCAGAGGCTGATGGGGTGGTGGTGTAGGGGAAGCTTCCTGCTTCTTTGTGTCCCCACCTTGATTCACAGGAGGTGGAGGGGGAAGAGTGACAGGAAATTGGGGCTGGAAGGGAAGGTGGGGTTTCCCTAAGCCTAATTCAAGGGGCAGCATCCTTGAATGAGTCTATGGCCTCAGATTGAGTCAAGGACCATTGAGTTTCCATAATGCTACAGCCCCAGGTTCCTGAAGCCCTTAAAATAGTAAATTTGAGAAAGGTAGTAAAGATAATGATCCCAAATTTCAAGTCCCTTCCATCACCCTCATTGTATTTTACTTGCTGCTAGCTCTTGTGCTCAGACCAACATCTGTGACCTTCTGTTTAATCAGGACTGAAAAAAAAAGTAAGATGCACATGAAAGGGCAAGTATGGAGTAGTGAACCAACCTTGGCTCTGGAGTTCAGTTCTCATACTGTTTCTACACGTATGATTTTGGCCATGTCACTTAACCACTCTGAGTCTCAGTAAATCGAGGGTGTTGGATCAGATTATCTTCAAGTTTCCTCCTGAATTTTTCAACCCTATTTTCCTAAGCTTATGATTTCCATGTTCAAGGTCAGGAACTTGGTTATCTGATGCCTATTCCGGAACTAAGCCTATCTTTAAGTCCCTGGGTCCTAGCTCTGACCCACCTTTCTGTTCGGCACCACCCCCCACCAGCACCACCACAACACAACACCATCACCCTGTGCTCAGTCCTTCTTGGAAGTTAGGACACCTGGGTTCCCTCTTATCAGCCACCAAGGCTCCAAACGGAACCTCAGTGTCCGGGTCCCCCACCCCTCACGGAGGGTGTGGGGCCTGTGGCCTTTACTGCCTCCCAGCTGAGCTGTTCCTGTCCCATTGTGTATGGGGGCGGGGGTGGGGCGAGGACCTAGCTGCCAACCCCCAGTTCCCCCAGGCCAGTCCCCTCCCCTCTGTCCCCCTCCCCTCTCTGTTTCCTAAGGAAAAGGCCGGTCCTTAGCTCAGAGCTGCCTAGTCGCAGTTCAGCCAACATGGGCAATTTGAAGAGCGTGGGTCAGGAGCCTGGCCCACCCTGCGGACTGGGCCTGGGGCTGGGGCTGGGACTATGCAGCAAACAGAGTGGGACACCAGGACCTGAGAACGGGGGTCCAGCCGTGGCTGACATCAGGTGAGGGCCAAGTGCAGTGTGGTACAGGGAAGCTATAGGGGGGTTACAGGGGACCAGTGTTGGGCTGGGGGTGCTGGGAATTTGGGAGCTACCCTGGCAGGGATATATCCAGGGCTCAAGGACAAGGGAGACTAATATGATTATGGATGGGAAGGCCAAGAAGGCTGTAAAACAGGTTAGGGGAAGAGTAAGGGTTTTATAATATCCAAAGAGATGAACATTACAAAAAAAGAGTACCAAGTCCTGAGGAGAAATTAGGAAGTCAGCAGAGAGGCTAGGATGGAGTTTAGGGATTTCCAAAATCTGTTGAGGAGAGAAGGGGAGAGGTCAGGGAGCTAGGGTAGTAGAGACAGTAAATTGGTAGGGGTTGGAGCACACTTCTCTTCCACTCTCCCCAGCAGCAAGCAAGACCCTATCCACCTACTGAGCTGTCCTTCTCCCCAGAAGATACACTTGACAATTACTTTCTCTAGGCTCCTCCTAAGATGATCATTCTGGGCCAAGAAACCTTGATTTGGCCTTGGGAGACTTCCAGACCCAATTCTCTAGTCTAAGGGTTCCTGACCATTTTTGCAGCCTGGACCTCTTCGGCAGTCTGGTGAAACCTGTAGACCCCATCTCAGAATAATGTTTTTAAATAATTGAAGGAAATGTTTGATTTTACCTAGAAGTTAGTGACAATGAAGATAAATTCACAGACCACCCGAAATCTAACCTTAGACCCCAGATTAAAAACCCCTGCTCTAAGTCCTACTTGTATAAGCAGCCCCTCATTCCATCACTGGGAAATAAATCAGTGATAGTGGCGGGTCGGGGTGGCGGGGAGAGATTTGGTGGGGGAGTCACAAAGAGAGAAGGGGACTGTATATACCCAAGGAGAAGGACCTTAGACTTGCAGGCAAAAATGAGGAGTTTGGAGGGAAAAGAGCAATGTGACTAAGACACAGGGGTATAGTCATCCCTGATCCAAAGGAGCAGCCCAGAGCGGCCTGGGCCCCCTCCCTTCCTCCCCCACAGTGGCAGCTCTGGGAGGAAATGATAACGCTCCAGAGGCTTCCCTTCACACGATCTCCAGTACTAAACTAGCGCTTAGCAGCCCCTGATGAGGAAGGGGTCCAAGTAGGAATCTGGGAAATCTGCGCAGAAGAATCTTAACTGGAGATAGTGCAACAAGGACCTCCTTCGAGTCCCTGTTACTAAGTAATAGGATCCTAGGACCACGAAAACAGGACCCTGCAGAGGGTATTGTGGATGAGGCAAAACTCAGAATTTTCAACTTCAGGACTATCCAAAACTTGAACCTAAATTGAGAGGGTCGTAGGCAAAGTTATAACTAGGATTTCTGGTACCTAGGGTAAAATGAGGTCAGAGGGAGGTGGGAAGAGACAGTTTTCCCCATTTGGGATGCAAAGAAAAGGAGATGCCTTTTACTCAGAAAGTCCAGCTTGAGCCCCTGGGGCACAGCCAAAGATAACTCCAGAGGTGCCAGTTGGGAGTATGGTAAGGGAGGAAGGCAGACACTGAGAAAGGAGCCCCATGGAATGAGAACGTTGAGGGCAATGGTTCAGGGCTCAGTGAAACATTCAGAGAATTTCAAATAGCTCTTGGGGAGGATTCATGCCTCTTGTCAGTTATCTTTAGTGCCCTGGGACAAAGCTGCAGTTGCCCCACTTAGTTATAGCTCTAGTCTTAAGGATAGATCTTTGAGGAAGTTGAGACAAGTTCAGGACACCCATGACTCTATCCTTTACTCCTCAACAGCCCCCCGGTAGCCCGGCCACCTGAGGGGCCCAAATTCTCAAGAATAAAGAACTGGGAAGTAGGAAGCATCACGTATGACACCCTGGGTGCCCAAGCCCAGCAGGTAAGCTCCTCGGAACTTCCCCTCCTCCTACCTTGCTCTTTTCCTCCTGAAAGTAGAAAACGATTTACAAAGGAGGCCTCTAATCTTTTACAAAGAGGACCATTTAGAAAGTAGTCCCCGGCACCTCCTCCAAACCTTTCTTCCCGCAGATATGACTCAGATTCCCAAACCCAACACTAATCCCAAACACCCCACTCACCACTCCCTGTCAATACCTCAACCCTTCAAACTACATAAAGGAGAGAATATTGGACTATGAGTCACAAGATGTGAGAGTTCGAGCTCCAGTTCTGCAAAGTGACTGGCTGACTCAGATTGCCCGTCAAACAGAGATAATAATTACTGTCCCCACCCAACTCATATGGGTGCTGTTATATGGATAGATGGACAGATAGGTAGATAGACAGACAGATGGATGGGCAGATGGATGGATGGATAGATAGATAGATAGATAGATAGATAGATAGATAGATAGATAGATGACAGACCACATTCATTAAGCATTTACTATGTGCCAGACATAGTGCTAAGACTGGGGATACAAGCAAGCAAAAGCATCACCATCCTCAAGGAGCTTATGTTTTAATGGAAGAAGACAAAAAATGAGACTGAAGTGGGAAAGGGAAGTCAGGCATGAAAAGAGGGGGATGACAAGGTCAGGAAATGGCATACAGGCACAATTCTGGCCAAGATGAGGTAAAAGTTCACCTATCACAGTCTGGAAGCACAGGAGTTGAGTCCAAGGCTCTGGTGGGAGGGGGGCATGGATAATGTCCAGGAGTACACGCAGCATGGTCTGTAGATGAATGGGAAGAAACAACGGAGAAAATCAATAGATGCAATAGTATTTGAGAAAAGATGTGCTGTAGAAACACAATGGACTGGATTGATAGCACCCAAACCTCAACCTTAGCCTCAACCATGTCCTTACCTTGGCCCTAACTTTACATTTCCCTCTGACTCTGATCCTGACACCAAGTGCTGCCACTAACTCTCACAACCCCATCAGACCTCACATATCCACCTCAAACTCTGGCACCTAACCTGTCTCTGACTTCCCGCCCCACACACTCTTGCCAGACCCCACCACCTTTCTGTTACTTAGTCCCTGACTCATCACGTTTTCACCACCAGGATGGACCCTGTACCCCAAGACGCTGCCTAGGCTCCCTTGTGTCTCCAAGGCAACTTCAAAGCCGCCCCACAGAGGGGCCCCTGTCTCCTGGCCAGCTACTCATCCAGGCCCGAGATTTCATTAACCAATACTACAGCTCTATCAAAAGGTGAGATCCACATACCATAACCCATCCCTTTTCACCTCATTTCTTCTGAAGTCCCTAGATACCAAGCTGCTTCAAATTCCATCCACCAGAATGACCTCACCATAAAAAAACAGTTCAGTGTAATAGAAAGGAAGGAAACAAGCATTTATTAAATGCCTGCTCATTGTGTAAAGTGATTTACAAACATTATCCCATCTGATCCTTACAACCGCCCTGGTAGATAGGTCCCATTATTATTCCCTCTTTACAGTTGAGGAAACTGAGGCAAATAGGAGTTAAGTGACTTGGGCAGGGTCACACAAGTAGCTAAATTTGAACTCAGGTCTTCCTTACCCTGAGCCCAGTGCTCCACCCACTGGGCCACCTAGCTGCCTTTCCAGAAAGAGCATTGATCCAGAGTCTGAGACCCAGGCTTCCAACTTGACTCTGCTCTTTCCTATGTGTGTAATCTTGGGCTTCCATTTCTTCACCTCCAAAATGACAGAGCTGGTGTCTGTGATCTCTGAGGGACTAGCCAGCTCCTATGAAACCAGCCCACTAAGATTCCTCAGACCCGAGCCCTGACTTCTTCCCATTCCCCACCCCCCACCTCTCAGACCCTTCAGGGACTATCTGCCTTTATTCCCTCTGATCAGCATGACCTCCCAAAAATAAGGCCATATATACACACATACACCACCATACATACACACAGCTCCCCTCCAGCACTGTCTCCTCGACTTCCAGCAGTGAAATCAAGCATCTTTGGGATCCCTTCCTTCAACCTTTCTCCCCCCACCATGGTTTCCCCTACCTTCTTTCCACAGGAGCGGCTCCCCAGCCCATGGACAACGGCTTCGGGAGGTAGAGGCTGAGGTGGCGGCCACAGGCACCTACCAACTCCGGGAGAGTGAGCTTGTGTTTGGGGCTAAGCAGGCCTGGAGAAATGCCCCACGATGTGTGGGCAGGATACAGTGGGGGAAGCTGCAGGTAAGGATATGAAGGATGAAGGGAAATTAATCTCAGAAGAATAGGCCAGGCATCCAGGAAAACGGGTAAGGGGTGGAGGTGGGGTCGACAAAGAAGGTACATTCTTTGGCTTGCTGGGAGGCGATTTGTCCTTTCTGCCTAATGGGAATTACTGGAAAGGCGCACTCAGGCTGGCCCCAAGATCTCTTCTAGGGCCCTCAGCCCACTATTCAACGCTGTTCTTTCGGTCCTCTCCTAGCTGCCATTGGTGGAAGGGTTGGGTAGGGAATACTTAACAATTAAGATAAACAGACACCAAGCCCTAACCCCTTATAAGGCAACATTCAATGCAATTTATTTAACATTTGTGAAGTGCCTGGCCTGTGGAAAGCACCAGGAGAAGCACTCCACAACATGGTGGAGTGAGGAGAGCGCTGAATGGAGTCTCTCGATTCTGCCATCTACTCACTAGCTGTGTAACCTGGAGTAAGCCAATTCCTGGGCCTCAGTGGTCTCATGTGTAAAATAAAGAATGGGTTAGATGAGGAGATGGCTAAGGTCCCTTCCCGCTGTAAATCTCGGATCCTATAAAGAAATCTTACAAGCTGTTATAACTGAGGCTGAGTAGCTAAGGACAATCACAGAGAGGTCGTCTAGGTAAAATTAACCAAGGGAAGGCTTCTGAGAAGAGAACTCCCCTCTCTCTTTCTCACTGCTTACCAAGGTGGGGCATAGTGGGGAGCCTATTCTCAGGAGAATGTGACAGCCTTCACACCCAAAGAGGATAAAAATAAAAATACTTAGCATTTATATAGCACCATGTCTTACAAAGTACTTTGCAGATGTTATCTCAATTGATCTTCAGGACCCTGTGAGGTGGGTGCTATGATTATCCCCATTTTACAGAAGAGAAAACAGTGTACTTGCCCAGGGACACCAAGCTAGGAAGTATCTGAAGGAAGATTATGAACTCAGGTCACCTGATTCCAAGTCTAACGCTCTCTCCACTGTGATTCCTAGCTGGATCAAGCTTCTGGCCCCGCAACAGTAGGGTCTATCCCTGCCTTCAAGGAGTTTTCAATCTAATTGGAAAGAGGAGATTTTGGAGAGGTAGGAAGGAAAAGATCACTAACAATAACAAACTGCTCCCTCTCAACTATGTGGACAGCAAATCAAGAAAGGAGCACAGGAGCCTTTGGGGAGGAGGACAGGGAAAGGTGAACTCGTGTTCAGCTCCCAGAGAGTGAACTAAGGACTGTTACTCATGAAGCATCAATGCTGAGAGGCAGCTGTGACGCAATGAAGGACATTGGTTTTAAGTTCTGATTTTTGGTCCTGGCTCTGACATTTACCTGCTATATATGATCTTGGACAAAAAAAAAATCTCTCTGAAGCTCCATTTTGTCATCTGCAAAATGGATGTAATCCTTACACGACCTACATCAGAAGGTCGTTATGAAGATCAAGTAAGCTAAGAAGAGCTGACATTTCTACAGTAAAGGAAGATTTACAAAGTGCTCTCCTGACAACAAACCTCCAAGATAAATAGTAAAGGCATTATTATCTCCATTTTACTGACTAGGACAGTGAGACTAAGTATTACCGAGCTTCCGGGACTTCCCCGTTCATACATACAGCTGTAATGAGGGAGGATTGGAAACATTAACCTGGGTCTTCTGATTCCGAGTCCATTTCTCTTGCCTCCAACCCCTAAGAAAACCATCGCTCACTACATATAAACACAGCCCGTTATTGTTTTTGTTATGGGTTCCAACTCGATGACTCTATCCCACCCCTCCAGGTGTTTGACGCCCGAGATTGCAGCTCTGCTCAGGAGATGTTCACCTACATCTGCAATCACATCAAGTATGCCACCAACAAAGGCAACCTTCGGTGAGTAGCCTGGCCACAGACCCTCTGTCGGAGACCCCCACTCAATAGCTCACACCCTTCCGGTCCCGAGGCTTAATCCTCTGACTAACTCTAACCCTAATGCCCATCAGACATTCTTCCCTCCACCACAACACTCCACTCTGAGACTCGTCCTCTTCCCACACCAGAGCTTCAAATAGCACAGGACCACGGGGGGTTTGCCCCAGGGTGCCTTCACGGCAGGGTAGAGAAGGACATATTTCCTCCTTGTGATAACCACGATCCCTGGGCCTCCCTAACCCATCACAAAGTGTTATTGCCTCTGAGTCTCCATTGCTATTACATACCTCTTCTAGGGTTTACTATCCCCCTAACCTCTGTGGGAGCATAGTATAACTAATCTGTGGTCAGACTGGACTGTGGCCATTCACCCCACTCCCAATTATATTTGGCCTGGGATAAAAGAATTCCAAGTTACAACTCCATTTCCTACCATGCTTCAGGAACAAGTCCACTCCATTCAGAGACTTCGTCCCCTATCATTATCAACCCCAACTTTTCCCCAAAGCCATTCAGCAGGTTTGTATGGGAGGACTATGAAGATGGAGTGTATATGGGAAGGTCTCATGTCACCTTCTTCCCTAGCTCAGCCATCACAGTGTTCCCACAGCGCTCCCAAGGCAAGGGGGACTTCCGTATCTGGAACAGTCAGCTGATCCGATATGCAGGCTACAGGCAGCAAGATGGCTCTGTGTTAGGGGACCCAGCCAATGTGGAGATCACTGAGGTGGGTGATGGGGTCAGATACCTGGCCATCATGAAGTGGAGGGGGAGGGTGGCCACCATGGAGATCACTGAGGGGAGGGATGTGGGACAACTAATATGGAAATCACTGAGGCAGGGGATGAGGTACTTGGCCAATATGGGGATCACTGGGTTAGAGGAGATAGGAAGACTCACAGGGATCATAGAAGTAAAAGAAATAGGGTGATCATTGTATCATCGAGGAGGGAAACGAGGGGTGGCCATTGTAGGGATCACTAAGGTAAGATGCCTGGCCAACATGAAGAATGCTAAGACAGAGGAGGTAGGGTAGCCATTTGTGGGGATCCCTGAGGTGAGGGAAAAGGGTGCCTGGCCAACACGAAGATGACTAAAGTGGGCAGGGTTGGATGGCTGATGATACAGTCACTGAGGCAGGGAGCCTCATTCTCTGGAGCCTCTCCCCTCAGCTCTGTATCCAGCATGGCTGGACGCCAGGGGATGGACGCTTTGATGTGCTGCCGCTGCTGCTCCAGGCCTCAGATGAACCACCTGAACTCTTCCCTCTGCCTCCTGAACTTGTGCTGGAGGTGCCACTGCAACATCCTACGTGAGTGGTAGAGGGGGGATGTGGCCAGGGAGGTGATGGTCTCGTCTGGAGGAGCCCCAGAACTCTTCCTGGATTCCTCCTTTACTTGTTCAACAAGCACTCATTGAGGAGGTGTTTTGTGCTGGACTAGTCACGGGTGGGGAATCACGGAAGCCTAAGACAGGGTCCCTGCCCTCCCAGGATGAAAGGTCCAGCAGAGGGGATGAGGCATGTATACCAATAACCATAATAGAAAATTGAGTACAGACATGGAGACAGAATTAAGCAGAAACAATCTCAAGAACGGAGTAAGAAGGCCAAATTTCACTACCCTCACCTCACCTGGGGTTTTGTTCTTCCTTTCTCCAGCACTTCAACCAGGCCTACACCTTCAATTGGAGGAGTCTGGTGGCCTTTCTATATCTCAACACTTTCCCTACCCCTTGAGATTAAAAATGCTCCTCAAGTCCCCCTGGCCTTGGTGTGGGCTCCCCCTTTTCTTCACCTATATGTACCTGAGACACACCTTTTGAATATTCAAAGAGACTTGGGGGGCAGCTAGGTGGCGCAGTGAACAGAGCACCAGCCCTGGAGTCAGGAGGACCTGAATTCAAATCCGGCCTCAGACACTTGACACACTTACTAGCTGTGTGACTTTGGGCAAGTCTCTTTACCCCAATTGCCCTGCCTTCCCCTCTGCAAAACAAACAAACAAACAAACAAAGGGACTCGATTAGTGACCAAAGAGTCACAAACTTACACAGATGTGACAAGCTACCAAGTATAGGAATATTTAGCCTAAGGAAATAACAATAACATAGTAATATATACTAGCCCTCCACCAAAGTCCTTCTTTGATGCCTTATCTATCCATAAATCAACAAGCATTTATTAAGTGCTACTACGTGCCAGGCATTGTGCTGTGCTGAGGAGCTGGTGTCTCTGGAATGTAAAGTGAGTGTAGGAGAGTTAAGTGTAAGAAGACCTGAAAGAAAGGAAGGGACCACATTATAAAGAGCTTTAAATGCCAGACAAAGGAATTTCTGTTTACCCCAGAGGTAATAGGCAACTATTGGAACTCATTGAGCAGGGGTGTGAAATGATCAGACCTAGAAAAATCATCTCGGAAGCTGGATGGAAGAAGAACTGAAGTGGAGAGAACCATGAGGCAGACAGACCAGTTAGGCTATTGTAATAATCCAGGGGAAAGGTGCCAAGGACCTGAACTAGGGCTGTGACTGTGTGAGTGGAGAAAAGATGTTGTGATGGTAGAAACAGTGATGGGTTGGGGGGGGGGGCACGGAGTGACTGAGGAATAGAAGAATAGAGTACATCAAAGTTATAAGCCTGGATGACTGTAAGGATGGTAGCAATAGAGAGTGAGATTGGGAGAGGCAAGACAATGAGTCCTGTTGTGGATATGCTGGGTTTGAATCCCGCCTTAGACACTTACTAGCAGTGTGCCGCTGGGCAAGTCACAGCTTCCTCGTGTGTAAAATGACCTCCTGGGATCGTTGTGAGGGTTAGATAATACATGTACATCACTTTGTAAAACTGAAAGCGCTATAAAAATGCCAATTGTTTTTATTATTGTCAGTCCCACTTTACAGATGAAGAAAAGAAGCCCCAAAGAGGCAGAGATGTATCAAAGATCCCAGAGCTAGTACACATTCCAGGCCTTCTTTCTCCAAGCCTGGTCCTCTCTCTCCCATGGTGTGTTGTCCAAGAAGCTCCTGGTGTAGCCCAAAGCGTACAATATGGCATCTTGGCATTAACTAACCTATTCTTTGCCTATCATATGATAGCCATATCATACAGGATCTGGAGACAAAAGGAATTCTAGAAACCATCTAGCTCGACCCCTGTATTTTCCAGATGGGGAAACTGAGGTACAGAGAGGTTAAGTGACTTTCCTTCCCACAGTCAGATCACAGGAGTATCAAGTGACAATGCTGAGATTCATCCCCATATTTTCATCTCTGCCAGAAAACTCAACACTAGTGTTTTTGCCACTCTGTCAAGTCTTCCTCTGGACCAGTTAGATAAGAACCTTTCCTCTCAGACCTCATATAGCATGTTGTTCTACCCTTCTCTGATACACTTTCATCTCAATTCAACATTTATTAAGCAGATACTTTGCTGCCAGGCTCTGTTCTAGGTCCCAAGTATACAGAGACAAATTATTTTAAAGTCCCTTCCCACAGGGAGCACACTTTTAGGGGCAGAGGGAGGGGATGTGGGGTGATGTCCAGAGATAAATAAATACAAACTACATACAAAGTATGCAGTAATTTCGGGGAGGGAGAGAGTACTAAAGACTGTGGGTATCAAGAAAGGCCTTGGGTGAAGCTTTCTACATGAAGTTTGATTCCCCCCCACCCCAGCTACTGGTGCCCCTTACCCCCTAAATCTCTTGTATCTATTTTATTTATGCCTCTATGTACATGTTGTCTCTCTTGTCTGGACCGTGAGCTCCTCAAAGGCAGGTTCTGTTTCATTTTTGCCCTTGTATCCCTGGCATATTGTTCAGTTATGTCTGACTCTTCGTGACCCCTTGGACCATGGCACACCAGTACTGTCCATGGGATTTTCTTGGCAATGATACTTGAGTGGTTTGCCATTTCCTTCTCCATTTCATTTTATAGATGAGAAAACTGAGGCAAACAGGGTTAAGAGACTTGTGCAGATTCACACAGCTAGCATCTGAAACCACTAGCACTCTATCCACCGCACCATCTGGCTGGATATAGTGGCATATAGTAGGTGCTTAATAAATGCTTGTTGATGATAGGATTGACAGAAACTAGGGACACTAAGAGGCAGAAGTAAGGATAGGAGGGCATTCTGACAGAAGTGACAGGCTGTATCCAGGGCAAAAAGACAGGAGATGGAATGTCACATACAAGGAACAGTAATTGGGCCAGTTAGGCTGGAGTGTAGACTTCCTGACAGGGAAAAGATATTTATACTTCATACTTCCCTAGGTGGGTGATCTCATCAATGAGGGTACTTCCTCCTAAGGGGCAGATCACAACCAGTCCATGACTCCTCATGCTCTCCGTTTTGTCTGGGTCCTATCAATCTCCATAGGAGATCTTTCCAAATGGCTTTGACTCACTTCCCCAGGTTCTGAGTAATGTGTCCAATTCACTTCTCCCCTGCCAGGCAATCCTTCATCTGAAACCCTTCCAAGTTTACAATAAAGCCACATACTGCACAAACAATACTAATTCCACGAAATTTCTACCCACATTAACGGAAGGGTTATTTTATCATTAACATAGAGAAAAAAGATAGCAATCAGTTCTGTAGACGGGACTGGGTTGTTTTTGTCTTTACATTTCTTATAATCCTAGTGTTTAGCACAGAGCCTGGCACATAATAGGTGTTCATTAAATGTTTGTTGACTTGACTTGACTGTGGATCAAGGAAAGTTCTACAGGGGAAATGAGATTTAAGTCTCAAAAGACAGGTATGATTTTGGCCAGTGGAGACTGGGATGTGGGGATGGATGCCATTCTAGACTGAGCTGTGGCTCAGTCAGAACTGGAGGCAAGACATGGGGTTACCTGGGAATGTGTGGTGGGGTCCTCATGCCCTTCTTTTCCACCCTTGTCCCACACCTGGCAGGCTGGAGTGGTTTGAGTCCTTGGGCCTGCGTTGGTATGCGCTCCCAGCTGTGTCCAACATGCTGCTGGAGATTGGAGGACTGGAGTTCCCTGCAGTGCCCTTCAGTGGCTGGTACATGAGCAGTGAGATTGGCATGCGCAACCTGTGTGACCCTCACCGCTACAACATTCTTGAGGTGAGGGCTTGGGCAAGGGTCAGCCACAATCCCAGGGTACCATTGTGATCTAGAAGAGAGAGAAGGCTAGGAACTCGATTACGGCTATTTGGCATATCTGTCCAGGAGCAAGGAAGGATGCTACAAAAAAGAAGAAAAATGGGTACTGGATTTTGGAAGGGGAAGAGGGGGTCAAAATAATTTCCCCTTCCTATGCTTCCTTTACAGAGAAAAAGTCAAGCCAACCTCAAACCTACCAATGGCCATTTATCTCAGGCTATCCCTTAGCTAGCCTCCACTCCAATGAGTGCTGCCGTCTTGCTACTCATTTAGAGGGGATTTGACAAAACGACCCCTACGAGGCCAAGATAGCCAAGAACTCCAAGGGGGGAACTCCCTAGGCTCACTCCTGTTAAAAGGTTAGGGTCCTAGGGACTGAGGTAGACTGTCCCCCCACCCTGCCCCCCTATCAAACCCTCCTATGCACCCCTGCTCCCAGGACGTAGCCGTGTGCATGGAACTGGACACCCGGACAACCTCATCCCTGTGGAAGGACAAGGCCGCCGTGGAAATCAACCTGGCAGTGCTGCACAGCTACCAAGTAAGGAAGCAGACGGGGAGGGGAAGACGGAGGGCTTGGAAGTGGGAGGGGATCAATTAAGTGTCCTCAGGGGAGCTGAGGGAGTGGGCCCCCACTGAATCCTGGAAGTTATAGTCACGGCACCACAATGGACATGGGGAACTATAGTACAAGGAAACAGAGGTGATAAGAATTATGGCACAATGTCACGGTGCATCCTGGGAATAGTAGTCCAGAGACACACACTGGGCACCAAGTGCCTACACAATAGTCTATAGACCCAGCATGCTGAGGTATAGCTCACAGAACCCATTGCTTTCTAAGTACCACGAGGGCACAATGCATGCTGGTTACAGTTTGCTGGAGTTCATTCCAGGCAACATGTAACATTGACCATACATCTTGGCTTGTATTTATATGGTGCTTTAAGGTTTGCAAAGCTCCTTCCATACATTATTGCATGTAAGCCTCAGGATAACCTTGTGGGGGAGGTGCTATTATTATCCCCATTTTACAGACAAAGAAACCGAGGCTGAAAGAGGTTAGGTGACTTGCCCAGAGTCACACAGCTAGTAAGTGTCTGAAGTAGGACTTGAACTCAGGTCTTCCTATTTTCAAGTCTAACACTATCTACGGCACCTAACTATCCTGAGGGACTTGGGACACACACACTGAATTATAGGAGTAAAGGCTGTGTGTAAAATGAGGCTACCTTCAGTGGTTACCCCATTGGTTATTGTAGTACAGAAGGGATAGGGCATATTGTAATTTGTGGGGAGCAGAGACAGAGGTGGCATCTGTTAGAAGCAAAAGTAGGATTTGTGGGGTGCTTCAAGGTGGATTGGAGTCCTCCCACTCCACTCTTTCCCTGCCTCAATGTGAGTCCTGACGCCCTCCTTTCTTCCTCAGCTGGCCAAAGTGACCATTGTGGATCACCATGCAGCCACAGCCTCCTTCATGAAACACCTGGAGAATGAGCAACGGGCACGAGGAGGCTGCCCTGCTGACTGGGTCTGGATCGTGCCCCCAATCTCTGGCAGTCTCACCCCAGTCTTTCACCAGGAGATGGTTAACTACTTCCTGTCACCAGCCTTCCGCTATCAGGTGTCTATGTCTCCCTCCCCAATATTCATTTATCTGACTACCCACTCACCTTGGTCACCGGCACTGACCTTTGATACTTCCACTCTAGCCTGACCCATGGAAGGGGACAGCAACAAAAGGAATTGGCATCACCAGGAAAAAAACCTTTAAGGAAGTGGCCAAGTATGCAATCTCTGACCCCCTCCTCAGGCCCACAAATACCACTATGCACAACAGTCCCCCTAGCCAGCCAAAGAGCCTTACTCACGACCCTTTCCCACAACATCCCTACCCACTCCCATGTTCCCCAGCTCTGAGACCTTCCTTCCAATGATTCCCATTCCACAATGGTCCCCTCCAAAGACCCCTCTGCCTCTGTGACCTCTCTGTCTGTATAACTCCCCTTAATCATCATGCCTTCTGAGGACTCTGCTCACTCCTTCTCCAATCCCCACCTTCCATCAGTGCAGTGAAGATTTCAGCTTCCCTGATGGGCACAGTGATGGCAAAGCGGGTGAAGGCAACGATTCTGTATGGCTCAGAAACTGGTCGGGCCCAGAGCTATGCTCAGCAGCTGGGGAGATTGTTCCGGAAAGCCTTTGACCCTCGGGTACAGAATTCGGAGATGGGGTTAGGAAAAGCAGGGGAGGGAAGCTGGGCAGAGTGGGGAGGGGGATCAATGGAAATACATTCAGGAGACAGATTAGCCAGGACTTGTTGGGGGAATGATGATTGAAGGGAACTGGAAGGGTGAGAGAAAGGAGCTGGGAGATAGCATGAGTCTGGAGAGGGCTGAAATCAAACCCAGTGAGGGGCAGGACAGTTCCCTGGGACATTGGGAAGTCAGGGGTGATAGATTCAAACCTAGTTCTGGTCGGTATTCAAGTCACAAAAGGGAAGGTCAAAATAGGAAGAGGTGGGGCAAGGAAAGCAGCTGGGGGGCTGGGGGAGGAAGATACCTCTCCTATAACACAACACCCCCTCCCCCATCCCCACAGGTGCTCTGCATGGATGAATATGATGTGGTGTCCCTGGAGCATGAGACCCTGGTCCTGGTTGTAACCAGCACATTCGGGAATGGAGACCCTCCAGAAAATGGAGAGGTGCGGACCAAGAAGAAAGAGGGACTCTTAGGGAACGAAGCGGGGATGGGGGACTCAGGACTGGCCAAGTCAATGGAAAAGGAAGTCTAAAAAGGATAGGAACATCATGATAGTTTCCTTACACATTTGAGCCTATGTCCAATCCCACAGAGAGAGAGAGAGAGAGAGAGAGAGAGAGAGAGAGAGAGGTGATTCCTACTGTGACACTGCCATTACTTAAAAGGAGCTAATGGTTCAGGTCAAAGCCTAGAAAAGCTTCGAAATTCATTCCCGGTACCCTGCCTCCCCCTCTAATAGCTATGCTCTGAGGTAATTAGCGTGCCTCCTTTGGGGAGTGCAGACATAGTGATCAGACTTACTTCAGACACAGATAACCAAGGAAATCAAAGACACGGGTATCCCTCATGCTTGTTTAGAAAAGAAAAATACCGTTTATTTAATAGGACAAACATTAAACCTTATATACTACTTTCTACCATGAAATACATCCTACGGTTTAAGTATTAAAAAAAGAGACAGCACCAATTCTGAGTACCTTGTTTCTAACTTAACTGTCACCAGTTCTTTCCCTAGCATCCTGCCATCCACAGGATGCCCCCCATCATTTTCTCTGCTTCTCCCTCCTGGATCTCTTTCAGCTCATACCGTGGCTACTGACCAAAGGGCTGGTGTTCCAATGTTAAACAATTCATTGGCATATTTCCCCTACTTATTCTAAGCAACAGGTACTCTTCACAGACTCAAGCTCCTGCTCTGACACTTCGTAGCTCTGTATTACCAGACAAGTCATGGCCTCTCAAAGCCTCAGTTTCCTTATTTGTAAAATAAGACTAATACTGGCACTAACTTACCTTATGGGGTTATGAGAAAAGTGTTTTGTAAACTGTGAAGAGCTATATAAATGTGACTTGTCACCATCATTATTATTGTTAAGTTCCGGATACAAGCCATCTTCACAAGCTGTCTAATTCTGTATCTGATCTCAGCTCTTTGCCTCTTTTCTGTCCTCTGAACTGCTTCCAAAAGTAATACAAGGTCACTGCGCTGTTCCTCATTTGGAACTTCTCCCTTTAACTAGAGGATGGTTGAATCCAACTTTTGGAAAGGGCCGGAATTTTATTCCTTCTACAGAATCTTAAACAGAACAAACATGGATATTAAAGAGTTAAATATTTTCTTCACATCTCCACAGAGGTTTGCAGCTGCCCTGATGGAAATGTCTGGCCCCTACAACAGCTCTCCCAGACCAGAGCAGCACAAGTGAGAGAGACTGGAACTGGAGGACAGGGTGGGGAAACCAGCTGGGGTGGATGGGAGGAAAGGGGGCTTCCATCTCCCTCTCTCCAATGTCACTTTCCTGTTGTTCATTTGATGGCATGCTACTTACTGGAAGTGAGCCATCAGCTCTAGAAAGCAAACCTAGCTGGGCCCAAGATGCCCCCAACCCATGCGAAGCCTAATCCATTCCAGTCCCAAGGTGGGAAGACCTGGGAGGTCAGGTCAATCCAGAGGCCACCTTCAAAGACAGGAAAGGGGGATGATCCTGGGCAGGTCCATAGGCCAACATCTTCAGGTCAAACCGACTGGGTGCCTGAGCTATAAACCCCAGGGCCTGACCCTCAGAGCTGAGCTAAGCTGAGCACCAAGGGGAAGGGCCTCTCCCATCCCAGGCAGGTGAAGGCTCCCAGGGACTATTTCTCTGCATGTGTCTGAGTGCTGGTTACGTCTGTCACCCTTCTCTGTGTCTGTCACCCTCCTCCAGCTGTGTCTCTGGGATTAGGCTGTGTTATACATGGTGTGGCTGTCTCTGGGGTGTCAGGGTACTCTGTGACATCCCTCCCCACCTTGGACTTCTTTTTTCAGAAGCTACAAGATTCGCTTCAACAGCGTCTCCTGCTCAGACACACTGGTGAGCTCGTGGCGGCGGAAAAGGAAGGAATCCAGTAATACAGACAGCGCAGGAGCTCTAGGAACCCTAAGGTCAGGGGGCTAGGGACCCTGGGAGAGGGAACCACACTGAGGCCTTGAGTACCTTCCCATCTTAGTGCCAGTGGTGGGTTGGACCTGGTAGGTCAGAAAGACCTGAAGATTCTCAGAACCAGGGACAGGGAAAACTTGAGAGAGATGACCTTTGAGCCCTCCCTCTTTCTCCTTGCAGGTTCTGTGTGTTTGGCCTAGGCTCCCGGGCCTACCCCCATTTCTGTGCTTTTGCCCGGGCAGTAGATACACGGCTGGAAGAGCTGGGAGGAGAGAGGCTATTGCAGATGGGCCAGGGGGATGAATTATGTGGCCAGGAAGAGGCTTTCCAGGGCTGGGCCCAAGCTGCATTCCAGGTGAGCCCCCAACCTGATCCCAGCCTCCCACCTGATGCTCACCTCTGACTTCTATCCCATATCTGAAAGCTAACCCCCTGACAACCAATCATGTCTGAGCCAAGCACCACAGGACATCTCTGTTCTGATGCCAGTCTCATCACATTCTTCCTGTCTTACCTTGAATTCATCTTTCTTTCCCCACCACACACTCAGCCCATCTTCTCTCCTTCATTCAACAAGGTTAACAGATTACTACAATGTTCCTGTCCCTGTGTTATGGGAGCCAGGGAAAGAGAAGACAAAGCCTTTGAGCTCCAGGAACTTATATTAACACCCATGAGTGAACAGATGAGAAGACAAGAAACAGATAAAGGGCAGAAAACAACCCAAGGAAACTCCAGGCCCTGATGCCAAGACATGAAATGCATTCTTAGAAGGGCTGGACCATCAGATTCCACTTACTCCCTTCCTTTCTACAGCCTTTTTTCCTAAAACTACAACTGCTAAGTTGCCAGTTTTACAGAGACCTCCTATTTCAAACAGAGATCAGGGCCTAGATAATAGCCCAAGAAGTGAATGCTAGAATCCTAAATCCCAACAAACACAACTCTCCTTTGCCACTATCCTTCTCCCTTCTCCTTCCTCCAGGAGCTCCCTCTCTGAGCCAATGGAGTTCTAGGCCAGGGAAGAGAGCTTCTCACTGGCCTCCCCCTCTCTCTTTCTCTGCCCAACAAGGCCTCCTGTGAGACCTTCTGTGTGGGCGATGATGCCAAGGCTGCTGCCCGGGACATATTCAGCCCCAAGAGAAGTTGGAAACGCCAAAGATACCGCCTGAGTGCCCAGCCTGAGGGGCTCCAGCTGCTGCCAGGTAATGTCCTAAGCCCATCCTTCTGTAGGTCCCCTAATCTATCTTGGAGCTCTGAGGGCCTCTCACATCTTACCCCTATACCCCATGTCCTCTGGCTCCTGATTCAGGCCCCATTTGTCTTTGTTCTCTAGGCCTGATACATGTACACAGGAGGAAGATGTTCCCAGCCACTGTCCTCTCAGTGGAAAACCTGCAGAGCAGCAAGTCAACGTAAGAGCAACCTGACCCCATCCCACCTATTTCCTCACCTGGCTGACTGGTCCCTCCCTTAGCCTTAAGGAGTTCTCCATTTCTTTTCTAACTCTCTAGATTCCCTCTCATGCTCCTCCAGGAATCCTTAAAACACCCCACTCTAAAGCATCCCTCTCCCTGCTGTATCCCTCCCTATGACAACTGCCCCCATCAAGCTCTCCTCCCTCCCTCCCTCCCTCAGCCGGGCCACAATCCTGGTGCGTCTGGCCACAGGGGGGCAGGAGGGCCTGCAGTATCAACCGGGTGACCACATTGGGATCTGTCCCCCCAACCGGCCCGGCCTAGTGGAGGCCCTGTTGAGCCGTGTAGAGGATCCGCCCCTGCCTAGCGAACCTATTGCTGTGGAGCAGCTGGAAAAGGGAAGCCCAGGTAAATACTCTGGCTCAATGCCCCGAAGTAGAGACATAACATGTAGCAAACCTCCCTTGTGCCAAGGTCCTCAGGCAGACAGGACCCACCTCCTTCATGCAGCACCCTCTGGCTGCTCTAAAGCTATACCTAGAAACTTGCTGCTACCCTTCTTCTCTCTGACCAATATGAATGAGCCACTCCCTTAGTCACATGTAAGCAGGTGGACCCCTTTAAAAGGGCATCTTTACTAGGAGACCAGAGGAAGGCCAAAACACAAAGGGGAAGTTACAGGGCCCAAGCTTGAGAGGAGAGTGTATCTGGGGC